>NW_004567137.1:12469554-12477953 GCF_000260355.1 Condylura cristata
CATCTATTTATCTTTGCCTTCACTATTGTGGCGTTGGGTGCTCTGTCTTTAAAGATGTCACTGAAGTGTATGTCGTGTAGTGTTTGACCCATCTTTGCTTCTAGGTATTTTATGGTTTCCATTCTTATGTCTAGGGATGGACCGATAATTTTACAGAATTTCCTAAAATAGCCTAAAATCTGATGTTTCACTTGGAAACAAGTTTCTCAGAGGTGGGTAGAAGGAGGAGAAACGAGAAAGGTGGACCCCAAACACACAGAAGCTGGAGATTTGAAGTCTCAGTCAGGGGTGGTGAGGTGATGTCTGCTGGGTGGCAGGTGCCTGCAGAGGAGAAGCACCAGGGACCCCTGAGAGCAGCAGCACCAGGACCCCAAGACCTGTGCAGAGGAACTTTTGAGCCTTAAAGGATTTGCATAAAGGCAAATGAAGACTCCTGCAGACCTCAGAAATAAACTTTTGGGGCAAATTTTAAAAATAAAACACCTCAAATCTTAAAGGCCCATTTTTTTTTTAAATGGAAGTTTATTTTTATGTTCCATGACCGTATTTTACAAGCATAGAACGAGGACACCAAATGTGACAAGGATGAATCAACTATGGGGTAATAGGACAAAACATTTCCAAGTGGCACTGAGGCAGAGTATCTTAGAAATAAGTTGCC
This sequence comes from Condylura cristata, assembly GCF_000260355.1. Taxonomy (NCBI): domain Eukaryota; kingdom Metazoa; phylum Chordata; class Mammalia; order Eulipotyphla; family Talpidae; genus Condylura; species Condylura cristata. The sequence continues at coordinate 12,470,216 of NW_004567137.1, forward strand.
CTGCATTCGAGGCATCGTCTTTAAGGGATATTTGCTCTCCGGAGGAGGATGCAAAACCCTTCTATGTTGCTTCCCCTTTCTAAGTTGGGGGAGGTAAGATAGATGATTGCCCTCTGTTTTAACATAGTTGGTTTTTTGTTTGTTTGTTACAAATAAAATCCACTTATTAAGTGACCTCGTGAAACTTTGCATTACAGGGATCAAGTCCCTGAGTCAGCAGGGAGTTTGTGATAAAGAAAGATAGTATGGGATAGAGACTTTTGATCAAAATGAGACGTGAGGCCCTCCCTGGTGGCGCAGCGGGTTAAAGCACTGCACTGAGAAGCTAAAGCCACTTCCGCATGAGTTCGATTCCCGCCTGCCCCGGAGGAGACCACATGGCGTGGCAGATCTCTCCTGACCCGCCCACTGCTCCCCTCAGCAGTGTACTTCGTCGATCTGCCTGTTCTGCTCCCCACTTTGTCTCTGGTGAAGCCTCTCACCGCCCCTGAGCCTCTGGCCTGTACCCCAGTTCTGTATGTACAAATAAATAAATCTTTAAAAAAAAAAAAAATGAGACGTGAATCCAGCATTTGGTCAGATAGCTTGTGCTCACTTTTTTGAGGAGGTTAATTAATCAGTGCATACGTTAACTAGTGCTCTGATTTCCCATGGAGTACGTGACGCTGATAAGGAGAGTATTAGGGAGCATGGCAACTGGTGAGGTAGAACTGGGAAAGACTCAGAATTTGGAGGCAGAGATGTTTGGTTTTTTTTTTTGTTTTGTTTTGTTTTTTTAAGATTTATTTACTTATGCACACAAGAACTGGGGTACAGGCCAGAGTTGCAGGGGGTGAGAGGATTCACCAGAGACAGAGTTGGGAGCAGAACACGCAGATGTACCGAAATACACTGCTGAGGGGAGCAGTGTGTGGGACAGGAGAGGTCTGCTGCGCCATGTGGGTCAGCTCCTGGCCGGCAGTCAAGTCCATGCCTCGGTGGCTGCGGACACCTCACAGTGCTGTGCTTCGACCCCTGTTCCAGCAGGGAGGTTTTAACCACCACTTCCCCGCTGTGGGGAATTGCACATGCCCCAACCGTCTTGTCTAGACCCTGGCTCCTTGTCTGTGTAACGGGGGTGGTAGTACCTGTTGTCCCTTGTCCACAACGGTGTCATTGAGGACTCAGTGTCCAGTATGGCTTTCAGTCAGCTAAACTGAAGGTCAGATCAGAGGGAGCAGCTTGACGAAGGCACAAGGTTTCTGTGCCTGAGGGAAAGGGAATTGGGTGTCCCCATGGCCACTGGGAGAGAGGCTTTCGGCCTGGAGGCCAACCAAGAGGTCAACATCTTGGGACAGGGGTGGCTCTGAAGCACGGCGGCGGGGAGCTCTGGCAGCGCCTCACAAGGAAGCTGAGAGTCCTCAGTGGCACAGCCGTGCGGAAGCCATGACGGGCCTGTGCTCTTAGAGAAGCTCTGAGGAGAGACACTCAGCACTTGCACCAGAAGACACTTTAGAATAGTAGCAGAGACCGTTTAAAAATGTATGAGGTGATTTTTGGCCGTTCCCCACTTGAGTATAAAGAGTCTATTTTATTTTGCTTGGTTATAATTGCTTTTGTTCTCCCTGAGATCCTGGATTTAGGAGGCCCGTCTGTTTCCAAATAATGAACTAAAGCTCGATGTATTTTCAATTCTTTCGAGGAGGATTCTTTGCTGATTTGCTGAAGTCTTTCTTAATATTTCCAGTTTGCCCAGAGAGGTTGAGTAACGAATGCAGGATATCACAGTGGGTGAGCAGTGGGCTGGGGTTCCAATCCCCAGAGCGCCTGATTTTGAACCTGTGCTTGCCAGTTATACAGTTCTGCTTCACAGAACTAAGAGTTAGTAAGTCCTGAGTTTTAAAAGTCTCCATTCCCATGAACTTTGGGAAAGTGGGTGAACAAATCTTTTAGCCTACATGCTAGCTTATGGTTTATGAGATTGAAATGTTTTTTTCTGCCCTACCTACTCGGCCACATTTCTAAAACTGAAGCAAAGCTTTTGGAACAGTCCTGTGCAAACAGACTCTCTAGGTGAGGGACATAAAGAGGGGTGGCAGGGAGTGAGAGTCGCGGCATTGTCATGGGTTAGGGTGGACGTAGGAAGGAAATGCAAAAGTTACAGTAAAAGCAGGCAAAAGGATGTAAGATCTAGCCTTCGAAGCTGCAAAAATGGACGAGAACAGGGTGGCCTCAGGGCACAGGTTCTGGAGAAGATGGTTTGATCAGAAATGAAACACAGTAGCTGAAGCTACTGTTCTAAATTTTGTTCCTCATTAAAGATCATGTGAAAAATATTCTTACTCTGGAATCAGTTGCTGTGATTCTCTTTTCTTCAGTGCTTGGCTGAGAGTTGGTGCTTTGACTACCGCAGTCATTTTCTGTACCTGGAGTCTCATTTTGGAATCCAATAGGGGCCAGGATTCCAAAGATGGTCCCTGCTCTTCTCGGCCCCAACTTCTCTTGCGCTCCGCCTCCCACTCCCCTCCCTCACTCTTTCCCCTCGTGATGGCAGTGTTTGGAGAGCAGATGAGCCAGCATTAAATAGACGCCTGCCTTCTGCATGTTCATGCAGTTTCCATTACTAGCATAATCTCAAAAACACTACTGCGGTGTGCTCTGCGTCTTTCCTGACTTTTGGTGTCTATTAATTTTTGACCTTACCTTTATTTGTTTGTCATATGATATTCCCCTGGAAAGAATACTTCAAGGGCAGATTCTAGCGTTAGAACCACTTCGATGAGGACAACGAAAAGACAGGGGTGGGAAAGGCAAGAGGGTATAAAGGCTCAGCTAGCAGGCCTGATATGAATGTGGATGGATCCCAATGAAATAAGTCATGTAATTTCTTCTTGGTTGATGGGGAAACTCAATCAGGGAGAGTTTCTGTACCTTGGCCAAAGTCATGTAGCTTGAAACAGAGGGAATAAGACCTGAATTCAAGTGTGTCTGACTTTAAAGCTTTTTTGGGTATTTTTTTTGAAGCTCCTGGTCAACACATTGAGGAAATCTGTTTTAGAGGGACACAGGACACCCACATAGTGTGAGGTAATATGAGTTTACAGTAAGAAAGATAACTGACTTTGGATGATCACTTGTATCTGTAAAGCTGTGAACTTACATGTTATTTCCTTTTATTCTTTCACTGAATTTATGAGGTGTGTATTTTATCTCCACTTTATAGGTGAGGAGATTGTAGATCAGAGAGGTTAACTATTTAGCCTAAGGTCTCTAGGTCATGATATTCTTGTCCAGGTTTAAACAAATAGGTTGTTTATTGCTGCCTCAGAAAGAGCTGCCTAGAGAGAGGGAGTGAAAGGGTAGTTCAGTGACATGGTGATGTCAGGGCTGATCTATGGGTTGGCATTGCCCCAGGGTCGTGAGCTGGTCCTAGCTCTAGGCATCCTGCCCAGCCCCAGATAAAAGAAGGAAAAGGTGTGGGAGGTGAGTATTAAATTCTGCATCCTTTATATGCAGAATTTGCAGACAAAATCTGCATCCTTTATCTCCTGAGCGCCAAGAATCCCACATGGCCAACCTGGTCAGGGCTGGAGGCGAGCTAATAGAGGGGGGAAGGGAGTAAGGACCAAGGTTAAGGGCTTGGGGTTCCTCAGCAGTTGGCCCCTCTCAAAGGAAGTAAGTGGCAATGGGAAATTCAGCCACATGTCCACGTGATTCTGTCGCCCCAGCACTTCTCACGGGTCATTTCTCCTGCTTCACACCGAGCCCTGCATTGGTTTCCTTGGTCTCTTTCTCTCATGTCCTTCAGAACCAGGACCTTGACTCGACTTATTTCCTCTTTCACTTACTTATCATCTTATTCCTCCTTGCTGGCTTCTTGACTCCATCTTGATGGTTCTCAGGAGATGTCTGGAAATGTGTTGCAGGGAATTGAGTGTCATAATGACTGGCGTGTGTGTGTGTGTGTGTGTGTGTAGTATGTACCTTACTGTACTGACACTTACTGTACCGACACAGCCTGAGATCAGCCATGCTCAGTCTTCCACATGCTATATGAGAGCATTCTGTGGTCAAGAGTAGTCTTTTCCAAGTGTCATATGTACCCCTTTTCCCTTTTGTGTGCTGACACCATGACCCATAAACATGTCCACATCACTCTAATGTTACTAAAAAACAAACAAGCAAACATAAATTTCCCTTGACTCTACATATGTCTCTCTCCTTCTCACCATCTAGCTCCTTACACAGTGGTTCAAAATTGGCTTTTATTTTTACTTCCTCACTCTCCTACTTTCTACAAAATGCCAAGTCCGATGACCTTTTCAAATTGTTCTTGACCTTTTGCACAAGAACAATTGGCCCTTTTCATGCTAGTGTAAACAATTGTGATGACGAGTGATTGACTTTGTCAGAGACTTGGGGACAGTAGGGCCATGAATCAGTACAACTTTAGACATGGGTATGTCATTTGTGTGGAATGTTTAGTAATCAGTTTGATTTGAGACTGGAGATAAAGAGAATGATTTGGAGAAGTGGTGGAGGTCAGCACTTTGTTAGCAATGAAAGGGGAGTTGAAATTAAGAGGGTAGATAAGATGGTTTAGAATGAACAAGTGGATTGGGGAGAGAAGTGACTTGAGAACAGTACTTTAGGAGTACCACCCTTTGAAGGGTATTCTGAGGAGGTGGAGATGATAAAGGAGCTAGGAAGAGGATTGGATAAGAGAAACAAGGCAGGATGATCATTATGGAACAGAGGTCTCAAAGAAGGGAGCATTTACCCAATGTGGGAGTTAGCCCAGACCTCTCTGTCCCTTCACCACATCCTATAAATAGTATGGAAGTCTTGCAAGAGGCTCCTTTCCTCCATTCCAGCATGACCCAGTGCTGACCACATAACAGCAAACCTGTAAGATCCTTTAGAAACTCAAATCTGATCCTGTTCCCCTCTTCACCCCTCTAAAATGTCTCTGCTTTATAGTTGTTCATTGTTTTTGTTTTTACTTTATGACAATTGCTTTTTCCCCCTGATTCCTTATACTTCTGCTATGAGTGAAATCATCTGGTATTTTTCTTTTTCTTTCTGGCTTATTTCACTAAGTATGGTCCCTTCCCATTCCATCCATGTTGCTGCAAAAGGCATGTGTTTATCTTTTTAGATTGCTGGATAAAAAAAAAAAAAAGGCCCTCCCTGGTGGCACAGCGGGTTAAAGCACTGCACTGAGAAACTAAAGCCACTTCCGCATGAGTTTGATCCCCGCCTGCCCCGGAGGTGACCACATGGCGCAGCAGACCTCTCCTGACCCGCCCACTGCTCCCCTCAGCAGTGTACTTCATCGATCTGCCTGTTCTGCTCCCCACTCTGTCTCTGGTGAATCCTCTCACCCTCCGCATCTCTGGCCTGTACCCCAGTTCTGTATGAATAAATAAATCTTTTAAAAAAAAAAAAGAAAAGAAATTCAAACCTGATGTTACAATTGCCTCAGAACTCTGCCTGGAGCAAGACTTGATCTGGTTCTGCTCACCTCTCCGGGTTTTCTCTTCCTTTCCTTGCCCTTGAGCTGTAATGTGTACTAGCACTAAACGAGTTACCACTCCCCGAGAGGTCCTGGCCACTGCCCACCTCTGCCTTTGTGTGGGCCACTGCCCCTCCAAGAATACTGACTTCCTGCTCCCCAGAAACACTAGTCCTCTTTTCAAGTCATGTGTTTCTTTTGCAAACCTTTCCTAGCTCTCATCTTCCCAGAATTCTCTCTCATTTTTTGCTTCCCACTGATGCCCTGTTTATGCTTTTCTTGAAACTATGTTTACTTATCTATCTAACTTGCTACCCAATGAGTTCATTGTGGGTCCAGCTCATGCCATACCAAGGTTAGTATTTCTAGAAAGTGCCATAGTGCCTGATACCTAGTACCAGCTAACTTTCATTAAACAATGAACAATTGTTAAACTCTGTGCCCACTCTCTACACACACCAGAGTGGCTTGAACGGTCATCCCCCAAAGAGACGCCCATGTCCTGATTCCCAGAATCTTTGCATATGTAATTAAGGATTTTGTGATGAAATCATCTTGGATTAGCTGGGTGGCCCTGAACTCGGTGAGAAATGTCCTTAGACCACAGGTATAGAGACCACAGATATAGAGACCACAGATGAGAGGCAGAGACGAGTTATTTAGCCACAAGACCAGCAAACCAGCAGAAGCCAGAAGAGACAAAGAAAGACTCTTCAGAGGGAAGCTTTTCCTGCCACACCTTCACTTCAGACTTCTGCTCTCCAACACTGTGTGAAAATAACTCCCTATTGTTGTGAGGCCACCAAGAATGTGGTCATTTGTCTGGGAGCACTTGAAAAGCAGCACACTCACCAGTGGAAGGAGTGGGGGGCTCTAGGGTCTCACTCCCACTAGTTTATTTTCTAGCCACACCATTTACTGTGTGACACATGGCAAAACGCTTAACTTCTCTGAGCTTTACTTTCCTTATCTGTAAGACAGTGATACAATACACCCTGTTTCCTCAGGTTATTAAGTAAAGTTTATTAACAGTGCTTGGGAAAGGCCTGAGAAATAGTAGGACTCAGTAAATGTGGGTCTTGGAGAGGTATTTAGTACGTTTCTGTTGGATGAGTGAGTGAGTGAGTGAGTGAGGAGTGTGATGGAAACAGAAACCAGGGCCATCCACAGCGTGATGTGAACACACCCAGCTCTGTGCTAAATGGACCTGGACTTTGCGAGTTCTGACTCTTCAGCACCCAGCAGGGACTGTGCCGACCCAGGGAAGTGTCTGTGTGTTACTGAGGCCTTTGATAGAGCCACAGGGTGGCGAGGTTTGTTTGTGGCTCAAGTACGTGCCTGTCTGCACTTCTCTCCTTGCTTTGGCGGGTTTGCTTTGTGTGCGCGCACGTGTGTGACTTCCCAAAGATGGTTGCTGGCATCCTCCTTCTAGCACCTGGATGGTGCATTGCATATCCGGCCATCCCCCCCCCATCCCCAGATCCCCACACCTGCAGGTTTTTCTTCTTCTATAGCTTGACCAAAACTCTGTTTCCCTTCCTTTTGCCTCCTTTCATCCCCCACTGTTCAGCGTCCTAATCACAACTGTAACTAATTTTACATATTTTACTTCCCATCTGTCCTGCTAGACAGCAAGCTTCATAAGGGCAGAGACTGTGTCCTTTTTATTTTTGTATCCCAAGGACCCAACCTATAGATTGGCAGCTAATAAGTCCTTAAGACATATTTATTAAATGTATGCATGAATTAATTATTTCAATACAGCAGATGTCAGTTGCCATTAAGAGAAAAGTACTTTAAACCCAAATGAAAATGGATGATAGAATTAATATCTGGTTACTGGCAAATGCAGTCCTAATTTCTCTCTAGGCTGCTATCTCCATCACCATTCCCTCTTCGCATCTGCCAGAGACCAGCCATCAACAACTTGGCACCCACGTCTAGAATTACAGCACAGTGCTCATTGCATTTCCAGCATATAGACAAGGTCAGCCTTAGGTGTGTGGTCAGAGGTAGCAAAGTAAAGCTTTGATCATGCAAGGTAGTTGAGTGCTAGTGATAATCTTGACTTTATTGTCTCTCAAGAAGAGAGCAAAAAGAAATAAGCATTTTTAAAAAGTTTTGAGTGGGGCCCTCCCTGGTGGCGCAGCGGGTTGAAGCACTGCACTAAGAAGCTTAAGCCACTTCCGCATGAGTTTGATCCCCGCCTGCCTGGGAGGTGACACATGGCGCAGCAGACCTCTC
>NW_004567137.1:12478074-12499393 GCF_000260355.1 Condylura cristata
TCTGTATGAATAAATAAATAAATCTTTAAAAAAAAAAAGTTTTGAGTGGTAAACATATACAATTCACACGACACGCTAATCTGTAGTTATCCCCAACTAAATGTAATCAATGCAATTAAGTTTCCAAAGGTGTTAGCAAGAGATTAGCAAACTTCCTTAACAGACAACACCCCTTCTCAGTTACTTATTCATTCAAAGAATATTTATTAAGCACCGCCTATGTCAGGAACTTTGCAAGGTCCTGAATATATTGTCAGTGAGAGAGACAGGTCCTCGTAGTGCATTGACTGACAATAAGCAGACATCAAATACACAACTCGATGGTAGGTAGTAGTAAATGTGTTTGTGAAGAATGCCGAGGAGGGGGACTGTGGTTTATTTTAGGAAGGATTCTCAGGAAAGGTCTCAGCGGAGGCAGCGCTTGAGATTTGTATGATGAGAAATACCAAGAGGCGTGAAGATCTGAGGGGCCTTTTAGGGGATGGAACAGCAGGTGTGAAGGCCTGGAGAAGGTAGTTTTTTTTCTTTGTAAGTTTATGAAGTGAATAGAAGGATGGCCGCTGGGGCAGGGAGGTGGTGGAGAGTGGGAGCAATACACAGAGTAAGACTGCAGGTGTTCTCGGGTCAGAGACGAGTCTGGGCACAGAGTGGGAAGCCCTTCAGTTCCTTGCAGGAGGAGTAAAAAAGAAGACATGTAAGTTGACTTCGCATCTCCTCAGATGGAAGCATGAGTAGAATGGATGGAACTTGTTCTCGGGATCGTGGGCTCCGCCTTTCGGAATCTCTTGCGACCTGGTTGTGTGACTTCTGTAATCTGTGCTTTCTCATCTCTTGTCAGAGGGTTAACACACAGCAACCACAAGAGCTAGATAGTCAGAGGTAAGGTGAAATCGCCTTTAGAGGACTCATGGCGCTAGCAGGTGCTTTTGCGTACGTGGCTGCTGTGTTTATTCTAGTTGTGGAAATACGATTCCCTTTTGAATCAGGCATCTTCTTCTTTTGCTACATCCAGAGAGTATATAGACTTTTTGGTTTTGTTTTGTTGTCTTCATAAGATTTGTTTACAAGCTGGCGAACTATCCAAGCAGTGTGGGATGTTAGCAGGCCACGGTTGGCTGTCCTCTGGTTAGTTACGTCTCCTTTTGAGTCCTTGGTGTCCCCATGCACCTGGGTCTGTCTCATTGCCAGTTTATGGACCTGTTTGCAACCTAATATCATTTCATCTTTTTTTGAAATGGGAGTGGTGGCCACTGGGAAGTGGAGCACCTGGGGTGTGTATCTGGGGTGAGGGGTGTTGGCTGAGAGTGGGAGGTCATACAGTAGCTTAGCCGATCGGTGTGGCCTCTCTGAACTGAGGGTACCTGCCTACCCCTGAGTTCTCATGACCTGATTCCATGTGTCTTAGATGTGTTCTGTTGCCTAAGCAACGTGTCATCCAGAGTTGTAGGGGGCAGCAGTGTTCAAACTTTCAGCATCCTGTTGCTAAGATGACAGACTTCAGGGACAGCCAGGCCACACTGTGGCTTCCCCATGCTGCCCCAGCTCATGCATCTCCATTGCCTCCTACCTCTGGTCTGCATTCTCACTGCTTTTGCCTTCGGAGACCCATGGTTTGCATCGTCCTTCCTGCTCCGTCCAGCCCTTCACCTGTCCTTCCCTCACCATTGCAGCGTTCTCATTGCTCATGCAAGAACAGTCTCAAAAGTTTTAAATTTGAGTAAATTCTCAAAAAATATAATGCTGCATGACCAACGCTGAGGGCACGGCTAGAGTGAGAGTTAAGAAACGGAGGAGGAAAAGGAGCTCGCTGGTGTGTGACTGGCTTGTACAATGTGTACTGTAGTTCATAAGCTACTGGAGCTGAGAAGCGACAGAGGAGTTTTAAAGTTTTATTATTATTGTGAAGAAAATACAATTTCTTTAGTCCCATAACCAAGGATTCTGATTTAATATGTTTGGCAATTGCTGTGTTCATAAACTTCCACCAAGGGGTTCTGAAATACAGCCAGGTTTGGGAACCACTGATGAGCAGCATCTGGCCTGTTGTTGAGGTTATAAAATGTGTTGGGTGAGACACTCTCACTTGAGTTTCCCTTTAATGGTCCCCAATGCAGCGCATTCATATGACTGCTGCATGATAATTAAGGAGGAGGGAGAGGAAATTGAAGAAAGATGCAAAGAAGCTACAGGGGATGAGGAACAGGCTGAGATGGTGAAGCTCGGCCCTCACACGCCAGGTCCCACAATCCTCTGGCTTTTGGGTGGAGTGTGCTATTAAGTGCCTTGGTCTAGAATTGATGCTCATGTCCTTTTGGGTGTGCTTTGAATTCTGGACTTCCCATAGTGTGCAAGAGCCCTGGGTGGGCTGGAATCTGCAGGTTCAGAAGTCAGTTTCATTCTGTGCCCTTTTAGAAAACCTAGTGTCGGCTCCATGTGAGCGCCCATCCTTCATATGAGGGGTGACTTCTTGCACTTGGCTAGGAAACCTTCCGAGTAGTAGGATTTCTTATTATTATTATGCTAACAGAAGAAACAGGATCAGAAAGGAAAGTCTCTGGCCTGTGGCCAACCTTTAGCAGTGCAAAGAGGAAGGCTCACCTGGCTGGCAGTAAAGCTGTCCTCAGCAGTTGCCACACCTGCGCTCGAGCACTTTCATTTACTTGGTCTTTGGGTCGTCCAGCTTAACCGGGCCATTGCAGCCATCACAACCTGTGCGGACTAACCTTGGGCAGATTTGACCTCTCCCTCTACCAGTCCATCCTGTTAGGACCCAAAGATGCAAAGCAAGAGGACAGCTTTGAAGGAGAGGAGAGCAGGGCGTGAGAGCCAAGACCAAGAGAGAGAAAGAGTATTCAGAGGGAAATGGACAACCGAACTCATAAGTGGACCTGGCACCCTGAGTCCAGGACAATTCCAGTTGGATGCCCCAGATTTGATTTCTACATGAGATCAGACTCCTCAATGACATTTCTAGGATTGAGAGATACTAGTTTCTAGCTCTCTCTGTGTCAAGAGATAGTGAACTTGGATGTCAATCCATCCAAGAGTTCACCTCAGCGATGGACACAGCGATCTTTGCCTCACTGTCCAGGATGACTGTGAGCGCAAACTGTGCCCTTCTGATTTTCCTGAAGAGCCTTGGAGGGTCAGCTGAAACTATGGTTATCTGAGACCCCAGAACTTACCGGTTCCTGGAGGTAGTATTGAAGGGTGACTTCAGCGGCCGTGGCTGTCAGCTTCTTCCTGTACTCCTCTTTTTGCTGGGTCTTCAGCACCTTATTTTGTGTTCATTTCCTCAATGAGCAGAGGCCAGTTGATGTGTAGGAGTGGTATTCAGGTATATGAAGAGTATCTGTGTCAGGGTGGATGGAAAGATGTCCAGGTGGGCTCAGGGAAGGTGCGTGAGAGGCAGATTTATCTCCTGGTTGGAAGCCCTTTTCCAAGAAAGAGAGCGGTTCATCTCCTCCTCTGGTGAGTCAGAGCACAGGACACACACGGCACACACATACTCCATATTTGCTGGTACTGATAGATGCTCTGAAGTCAGATGGGGCTGGCCATATGTTCCTGGAACAGGGCCTACATGGTAAGGTGCAATTAAATGAGAGGTTTTGCAAGTTCTTTTCATCTCAAATTTCATATCTTGTGAATGACTCTCTTCCCCTTGGCCCAACTGGCCACTTGCCTGGAATGGATGTTGCAGAGGGTGTCTTATTCTGAGTAGGTGGTTCTGGAAGCTGAAGTTGATAGTGCAAGTTTCTTGGAGTTGGTTGGAGCCAAGAGATAAAGGAGTTTGGGCAGGCAGCATGGGCCCACAATTCCCAGGCAGGAGCAGAATGAGAAACTGACCTCTCAGGCCAGCATTAGTTGGACTTGTCTAAGAGCAGTAGCTCCAGTGGTAAGCATGTAGGCCAGGGCAGCCTTTCTCAGGCCAAATAGGGGCATATGCTAGCAGCAGCACCTGACAGGGTTGCTCAGTGGGGTGGAGAACGGGCGACAGCCAGAGTCCTGCCCGCCTGCCCACCTGCCACACCATTTCCCTGGAGACATCTACGTCATCCACATCAGACAAAGCTGAGAGGCAGAAATACTTTTCTCATGAATGCCTTGGTCTCTGATGCTCATTATTCTCTGAGACTAAGCAGAGGCCCATTTTATGAGAAAAGTCACGTGGCTTTGGGGGTCCAGACATTCTCCATCTATTCCTGTACCCAGGAGAATGTCTCCATGGTCAGCGAACGTCAAAAAAAAAAAAAAAAACAAAAAAACCTTAAGTAGCTACCAGTATCATTTCAGTTCTTGGAGAAGAGTTCAATGATTTTTGTGAGAACTAGTTTTTTAAGCAGTCAGGAGACCTGGAACCCAAATTTATGTGCTCCACCTTCCAAGAGAGGATCCTAACTTTTCCTGTGGACAGTTCCACTCTTGTGTTCTCTTTAATCCTGCAGAGAAACTCTGTAAGTAGATTAGGGGTGTCTGACACTGTTCAGAGTCAGATATCTAGCTGGTATCTTGTTTACTGGGAGGTAACATTCAGGCCCGAGTGAGGTATGTTCCTGTATTTCTGGGACATCCAAGTAGCAGGCACAGCTACTTCGTCATCCTGGTCTTAGAAAAGAAGGTATTTGTCATCATTATTTTAATTCCACTTTCTCTTGTCTTTTTTGTAACTATCACTTCCTTTCCTCATCCAGTGTCCCTTTTCTGCCTCCTGGCTGCTTAGATGCCCAGCTCCTACCTCAGTTCCCCGCACTGTTCTGTGGTGCAGCTTCCTGAATTCAGTCCTGGATCTGTCCTCTAGGTCACCCCCCATCTGTCCTCTTTACAGGCCCCATATCATTTCACACTGCGAAGTAGTTGATAGAACGAAGTCCCTGCGAGGGTCTAAATAGCCACAGACCACTCATGTGTGACCCCTTTCTCCTTAGATTGGTAGATTGAAATTCAGGGGGAAATCCATAAACTATAAGGGAAGAGACCATATGGGGGAAATTAATATTTAAAACATGAATTACTTTCCTGACCCTCACGAATCTTTCCATTTGTGGGGAGCCTGTTCAGTCCTAGAATGAGGGTAGGCTTCCTGGGAGACCTTGCTGAAAACAAAACCACTGAACGACACAACTAAGAAGTGTGTTGGTGTCCCCAGCAAGCAGGGGACAGCACAGAACATGCACGGAGTCTTGGAGAATGCCAGCGTCACAAAGGCAGATGCCGTCCAGAACTCCTGAGGAGGAGAAAAGAAAGCCAGTGCAAGTAGGAAGCTCAGTGGATCATGAGGGTTTCTAGACCCTTTTAACTTCCCACCTTCTAGAAAGGGCTTGATCCTATTTTCTGCTCCAAGTATTCTTAGCCACCTTCTTCTGTCCCCCAGCCCCCCCCGACCCCAAGACTCAACTCCTGACCTCCTTTGTTTCTCCTCTCTGTCCTCCTTTCTCTCCTCTCAGTGCTCTGGTCGTCTCATTGCTGGTTCCAGTTTCCCTGTCCTTCTCTCTCCTTGTCCTCTCCCCCGTCTCCTGTGACCCACTCTCCCACATGACTGTACTTGGCGTGGTCCACACAGCCTGTTCATGCGTCATTCTGTCAGTGCCCAGGTCCTCAGTGGCCTACCTTTGCACCTGGCATAGTTAGATGTTCCCAGGCGGTCTGCACTTGACTTCTGGAGTTGTGGGGCATCGTTTGCATCGTTTCCTAGTCTGTGGCAGGTTGGTTCCTTGGTTCCGTTGGTTCAATTTGGCGTTGAATGAGGCCGACAAAGGATATCTGTCCTGTCTCTGCAGGGTGCTGTTAATGTTAACTCTTCTCTTTCTCGGCAGACGTGACATCTGTGGCTGCTGTCAGGTTCACACCCTTGGTCACAGTGGCGTCTGGCCGAGGGACTGTGGCTGGATAATGCCACCTTATTGAGATGTCAATAGTCTCCTTATCCTGATTCACTGAACTGGTTAGTTTGGTGGCTTTTGCCTAGTTTTGGAGTGTTTCTGTGCCTCGGTGTCCTTAGCTGTGAAACGAGGATCTTCTCTCAGCCCCCCTGTGCCTATACTCCTCACTTGCTTCTTTTGCCTGTTACTCTGTTTTGAATTGGCCCTTCATCTCTGTTTTTGCCAACATCCCTAGAAAATCTTCCCTCACCCCCCTCTGTACGCTTCTCTCTGTTTGGTTTTTCTATTTCCACTTGCCCCCCCCCCACCCAACCCCCAAGCTGTTCCTCATTGTGGCTTTCTCCTTTATCACCCGCTCCTCGAACATTCCTTCCCAAGGCAAATTTCCACCCATCCGTCACTGTCCCTGGGCCCTTCATGGCTTCCGAGAGAATGTGCAACCCTCAATTATTTATAAGCACAAGGGAATAATTACAGAAATGATTTAATTACTTTTTCACATAGGTCCTAACAACTGGCTGGGCTAGAGCATGGGTCCATTGGAATGAATCAGCAGACACACTTGAAATGAGGAGAAGGGTGGATCTGAGGTGGGGGCACAGCTATCATCAAGAGTCTGTAAATGATTTAATCTCATTTGACAAAGAACTGGAAAAAAAAAAAAACACAACCAGCAATTACACATTTCTAGGATTATATAAATGGGAGGCATATGTCACCAAAATCTGAAATGGGAGGAGAGGGATTGGGACTAATTGAAAAAAATAATCATTTTAAGATTGTAGAGACAGGATAGTCAGTGGGGCGGGACAGTGGGCCTGCTCATTTTGGTTGCTAAGATTGTATTGTTCCTTCTGGCTCACTCAATGGGCTGAATGGAAAATACTCATGTCAGTTGGGGTTAGAACAGGAACAGCCTGGACTGAGCTGGAAAATCAGAAGGCCTGCTTCTCAACCGTGCTTTCTAAGTATTTGATCAAGTTCCTGCATCTCTCTTAGTAACTGGTAAAATACTTCACAGAGGGATTAGATGAAGAAGACTCAGACAGATCCACGGAGGCATCATGAAAAAATTGCCACAGTGGGCCCCAGATCCAGGCAGAGAGTCCATTCCAGAACTGTCTGATAGGATGGCTAAGAAAAGATCTCGACTAAAGAAGTGGGCAATTGTGTAGGGGGCAAGAATCAACATGGGTGGATTTAAAGTGAACACAGGAAATGAAAATCAGAGAAAGTGGCAGAACTTGAAAACGTGTCAAATCATGAGGTTTTGCTGCATCTTTCCTGACAGATACTGATGTCTGGAATGCAGTGGATTGCACAGAGTAAGTTGCGGCTCTTTACATGTGGTCAAGAAAAGGAAGGAAATTCCCGAGAGGGAGCACCCTGTTCTCATCCCATCCCAGTCCTCACCCCCTGCAGAAGTTTGGGTGATGGGTTATCTGACCAGCACAGGTGCTCAGCTGCCAGTATGGTGGCCTGATTTCATGGTAGAGGACACTGTTCCCAGGAAAGATTAAGTGGCTTCCCTGAGGCCACACTCCAGTTCTCTCCTGGGGTTGGCCTAATTTTCCGGATTACCAGGTCAGTATCTGGTAGGATTTCACTGCAACAATTACAAGTCATGTCCAGTAACTCACAGTCCAGCACACAGTATGATACAATGAATTGCTCTCTCTCCCCTCTCCTGACTGAAGGTTAGGGACAAGGGCAAATTGAAATTAGGATGGGGAGGAAGGAAATGAATATATATATTTTTTAAACCTTAGTTCTCTTGTTATCTACATTCAATATGAATATGGTCTGAAATCAAGTAAATATATTAATGAATCTGTTGGAAATTGAGGAAAATAAGTATCACTGAGTGGCTTTTTGGACTACCTGTGGATCGTATGTCGGGGGTTGTATGAATTTATGATAATCATATGTAGGCAGAAAGGAAGCAGCAATTCATTGTATCATACTGTGTGCTGGACTGTGAGTTACCAGACAGGACTTGTATTTGTTGCGGTAAAATCCTACCAGATACTGACCTGGTAATCTGGAAAATTCTATCTGTTGAGTCTCTTAAGTGAGCAAAGAATGCTTCAGAAATGTGTTTTGCAATTCCTTGTAGGTTACACAGAGGTCTTCCTTCTCCAAAAATGGTTTCCTGAGATTATCCCTTTCATTTCTCATCACAAAGCATTCCTCTTCCTGAAATACTTAAAACAATGCAAGCCCATGTGTGGTAATCTGTATGGAACTGTGGATGTGTATTGAAGGATCAGGGAAGCCTCCAGAAAGAAAGGAGAGAAAAAACATAGGAGAAAGATCAGGAAGGACCCCATAGTGTATGTAGTTAGAGATTAATATAACATATTCTGAGTTTACATTTTATAATGCTTTATATATAGTTTTCAGAGTGGATTTATGTACTTTGTCTTGATTTGATTTGATACAATAATTGATTTGTGCCATATGGGAAATAGAGCTTTAGATGGTCTCTCTGAAGAGTAAAGAGTTCAATTATCAGCACCCCATTCTCCAGGTATGAAACTAAGATTCCAAGAAGATACAGGATATACTGAAGCCCAAGAAGTTATAAGTGACATATGTATAGGACTAGAGTGAGGACTTCTGGCCCTCAAGTTACACTTACAAGAGAAGAGAACCACAAGAACCAGAGTGAAGAATGTTCCACTATAACAGGTGATCTCTGGTGTCAGACCAGGACAGGGAATGCAGGAATGCAGGGGTCAACCATGGGAATTCCTGGTAGACTTTGGCTGGGGAGACATAAGTTGAGTGACAAGCTGTGGTAGGACTGGAAAAGATGAAAGTGTTACTTAATAGGAAAGAAAAAAGCTGTGACTATTTTAGATCTAAATACTAGGTTAAGAACCCTGACTAGGAGGAAGGTTGGGCAGGTATCTAAGATGGGGGATGCGTGGGCAAAAGAATTTTAAAATAAAGACACCCATTAGTGAACAAAAGGCAACATCCTCAAGCAAACCATGGCAAACCCAAGGCTGCTCCCTCTGGTATTCTGTGTCCTCTCTTGGGCAAAATAAAAGCCACTATTCAAAGCTTTTACCAGGGTACAGTTAAACCTGCTCTGAACAGAGCCCAGAAAGGGCTGGGACATTAACACTTCATTAAGCTTTGTCAGATATAGGCCTCCTAGCCAGATCCTGGCAAGGGACGCTGACTGAGGTGATAATGAGGAGAAAATGTACTAGGTTTTTGGCCTACTCCAGAGTTGTTGAATGTAGGCTAGGATGTATTTTGATAACATTGGCTTTAAAGTGGATACCAGGCATCATTTTACACTGGGCTGTGTAAATAGAATCCATAGGCACAAACAGAATGAGAAATGTGTGCCAATATAGCCTGACACATTGCAGAGAGATTTCAGGATTTGCTGCAAACAAATTATGAAGATCTGAGTTGTGTTGGACTTAGCAAATGGTAAGATTTTGATAGATTTGCAGTATGTAGCTATTATTTCTGTAAAATGCCTCATTCAAAATCAGACATAATAATTGTGTGTGACTCTTGGGATGTTGGTGTTTTTAGGCCTATTCAATGTCTTCTGCGTATTTAATTTTTATCAGCTACCAGGTGTTCTTGCAATAAATGGTGCTCACTTCCTGGAAGCAATCCTTATATTCCTAAAAGTCCTGTCACACTGATTGAATATATTGTGAAAGCCTGAAGGTGTAGGCATTTTAAGAGAAAAAAAAAAAAAAGCATACTTAATCTTTACTTTGAAGAAGTTTTTGATTTAATTAGCCTCAAATAAATGGAAAAGTTTTAAATTGGATCAAATGTGCATGTTCCTTAGACATATTTGATGTGGACACAGCTAATTGGGAGATTATACTCATCGATCAGCCATCTCTAATGGAAGTGTATGTATGTATATTTTCTGAAGAAAATAACAAATGCTCAAGTGGTGCTTTTAAGGAGTTTCTTTTGGCCTAGGGTTGATACTATCTTTTTTTTTTTTCAAGCTGTGTTGTGACACAGTAAAGTAGATATCCTAAAAGAAAAAAGAAAGAAAGAAAGAAAAAGAAGCCACCCCGCTGGATTAATTACTTCCTAAATGCAGTGGAGTGTCCATTCTGCATTAGACCTGGCATAGATCACTGAGAGTATGGTAGCAAAGTTGGAGACATAGATGGGCACAAATAGGATTTTTAAAAAAGATTTATTTATTTATGCTCACAAGAACTGGGGTACAGGCCAGAAGTGCGGTTGGTGAGAGAATTCACCAGAGAGCAGGAGAGCAGAATAGGCAGATCGACAAAATAAACTGCTGAGGGGAGCAGCGGATGGTCAGGAGAGATCTGCTGTGCCATGTGGGTCAGCTCCCTGGCAGGGAATCAAACTCATGCCGCAATGACTGTGGATAGCTTCATAGTGCTGTGCTTCAACCCATTGCACCACCAGGGAGGGCCCACAAATAGGATTTCAATCAACAACAATTCATCAGGAGAGAATTGAAAAAGGAAGAAGATTCACATTTATGGAACACTTATGTGTAAGAACTTTACATGTGTTAGCTCATTGTAATTCTTTTAATTCTTTTTGCTGGTGAAAAGCCATTGCTTTTATAGACATGACTTTTACCCTTGTTCCATAATAGACTGTAAAAGGTAACTCCTCTTTTAGGTTCACTTGGAAAAAAAAATCATCTTGCTAATTTTGTTGAATTATTTT
The DNA here is from genome assembly GCF_000260355.1 of Condylura cristata. Classification (NCBI taxonomy): domain Eukaryota; kingdom Metazoa; phylum Chordata; class Mammalia; order Eulipotyphla; family Talpidae; genus Condylura; species Condylura cristata. The sequence continues at coordinate 12,488,661 of NW_004567137.1, forward strand.
ATGTAGCTCCTTGAATGTGGTCTAGAATGAACTTGTTCCATAAATCCAGTGAAGTATCCATTCTGAGTTAGACCTGGCATAGATCACTGAGAGTATGGTAGTGAAGTTGGAGACATAGATGGATACAAATAGGATTTTGGTCAACATTAATGCACAGAACACTTCACTAAAGGAGAAAATGGCACGGAGGACCCAATTTGACGAACTAAAATCTGATGGGTCAGTCACTGCTACAAGTTTGCAGTAGTAAGTTGCTCAAAGCAGGTGTACTCTGAGCCCTAGGGAGGCTTGCCTCAGGGCCAGGATAAACAAGTCATATGATAACTGCAGGTGGAGATATTGGCATTTAGTAGAGGGTTGCCCACCCAAATTATTTGCATGTACAAAGTAAAAGCAGAGGGAGAAACAAAAATCCCAAAGAAAATCATGTGTCTCGGGCCCTCCATGGTGGCGCAGCAGGTTAAAGCACAGCATTAAAAAATAAAGCCACTTCAGCATGAGTTCAATCCTACCCTGGAGGTGACCACATGGCTGCAGAGCTCTCCTGACCCGCCCACTGCTTCCCTCAGCAGGGTACTTAGTGAGTCGGCTTGTTCTGCTCCCCACTCTGTCTCTCGCGAATCAACCCACTCACCCCCCACGCACACTGACACCCAACCCAGGTATGCAGAAATAAATAAACAAACAAAAAAAAAAAAAAAAAAGCATCTGTCTGTAGAAAAAACAAGCCCAGCAAGAAAGATCGGATGAAGCAGGCACAAACAAACCGTAGGCAGGCCCCACCCAAGGCACGGACACAGCCCCAACCAACCCTCCCGCCGCCCACCCACAGCCACACCCACGTCCAGCCACAAACAAACAAACAAAACACACAACGGAAAAGAAAGCCCACACACACGATCGATAGATACATTAATTAATAAAGAAGGAGGTGGGAGCAACAAGAAACAAACAACTAAATAAATCTTTACCTAACTAAATAGAAGTAAAAAAAAAACGAGCCACCCCCCCCCTTTTTAAAAAAAAAAGGCTACAATAAAAAAAACAAAGAAAAAAAACATCAGAGAAGAAAAGACAACACTCCAAAAAAAAGAAAACAAACAACAGCAACAGCCACAATATTGTTCTTATTTTTCTCATTTCTCAGTGGGCCTGTGATAACTTTATCATGGGCTGTCACTGATCCAGTGTTTGGGAAGCGCTGGTGTAGATATTATTGCTAGAGGCAGTGTTACCAACAAAATTACTTCTAAGTGTGGTGGATGCAGGTGCATTCCCTGAACTGCTGGTCTGGAGTCTGGCGGGTGGGGCCTCTGCTCAGAACCTATTTCTCTGAGAGAAACCGAAGCCAGCAGAGTATGCGCTGAGATGCTCTCTGGCCCATCATCATCATCATCTCCTTCAGTGGCTGACTGATGAAGCTTGGGGGCCAGGGGAGCGTGATCGATGGACTCACTCTTGACTTGAGCAAGCCTCTTATATCTGTCCTGTGTGACACAGTCATCAATAATCTGAAAAGCTCAAATCTGGACACAGATTTCTGGTTGGAGGTGTTTGCAGGCTGTGGTGCAGAGGAAAGAGGTCATATCCGAGCAGCATATCCTGTGTTGGGATTCTGGCACTTTGGGGTGGGCTGTGCTCCCAGGCAAGTCATTTCCTTCATCATTTATGATGTGACTTGTATCGTGGGGGGCTCCCCACATCACCTTCTATGTTCACACACACACAGAAGCACCTCGCAGTAACTTTGCATGTAGCCACAACTAGGCTGCAGAGGCTCAGAAAAACGATGTGTTCCTTTGTTTTAAGTTAACATTAAGTCACCTCGTTTACCTCATGCTGCCCCCATACCTGGCCATAAAGAGAAGCGAAGTCTGATTACTTAGTGTAATGCATGGATGTAGGGCATTATGTCATACCCACCGGGAGGAGGAGTTTTCCTCTCCTCCCTGCTTCTGGCCCCTGCAGAATTAAGCTGACAGAGACGTTCATACATTTACTTTTTAGAAATGTGTGAAAGATGGGTAGGACACGTACTTTCAAAATTCAGGGAGGGAAGACAAAAAACAGCAGATGTAGCATATGGGAGATAAAAGTCAGCCATGCAGCCTTATTTAAAAATCAAATCAATAAAGAAATGCTCCGTGAAGTGTGGCCATGTGAATGGAGGAAGGTGCCTGCCTGGGCTGTGGCAGCTTCGCTGGTTCCTGTGGCAAATGGCAAACGGCTCCCGGAGCCACGCGCTCTCACCAGCCACTTCTTTATTCCCAGCCAGTCTGTTTCCCTTGTTTTGTGCGCGTCTGTGCGCATTATGACAGATGATTAATTTTAAATGATTTTGCTGAGTGCTTTTATATTTTATTACATCTGACTGTGTTATTTAATTGTGCTGCATTATTTATCATATCACATTAATGTCATTTTAACTTTACTATTAGCCCAGGAGGGAGATAATGCTACCCCCATTTGATTTAGGAGAAAACCCAAGGCCAAGAGATATTAAGTGGCTGCCCAGGGTGCACAGCAGGGGAGAGGGGCAGCTGGGAGCTGAACCCGGCATCTCGGACTCCGGGCAGGAGACTCCTTTGCACCTGTGCACTCAGCCACTGCAGCTTGCGCAGGCGGAGTCAGTGTCCAGGGCATTTTCTCAGCCCTGGAGTCTTTGTCTTTCTTCTCTGCTGTTGTTTTCTTTTTCCCTTTCCAGTTAGATTGACCTTGAGTTTCCTTCCAGCTGTATGCTTCTAGAATGCCTGGGCTGTCACCGAATGCACAGGTTCAGAGGGAGCAAGGCTGGACTCCGAGAGAGAGAGGGGTGTGGTGGGGCCGAACCGCCAGCACAGGGTGAAGCAGAGCTGGGCCCTGCGCACTGCTCCCCACTGGCTTGATACCCTTGTGGAGGGGAAGGGAGACATGATGCCTGGGCCCCAGCCTTACCAGTGGAGTGCTCCTTCTGGCCGGGACAAACTCGTTCTGTCTCTGGCTGGGGGCAGGGGAGAAACATTTCAGCGCATTCTCCAAAATTTAAGTATATAAAGATCATGTGATTTGTGCATAATGGAAACACGCATCCATGGGCAGATTTGCTATTTATGGGGATTTTTTTGTGTTCACTTCATGGATTGTAGTGGTCCTTTCTGTAAAGTCAGAGCTTTGACCTGGTTATTACTCGCTAAACAAGATGATTTTTCAGTAGCCCAATGGATGCAATTGGTTGGCTTTCAGTGTTCTAGGTTCTTGGCCTGTTTTCATACCTGTCCTTGCATCTCTGAAGATTGGAGATGATAGCGGCATAAATCTGAGGGTGTAGTCACCAGACCGTTGTCTGACACCTGGTTCTTCCTCTTGACTCTGTCTCTTGCCAACTGCCTGACCTTGAGCAGACCACGGAAATGATCTAAGCCAAAGTTGCTGGGGCTTTAAAGTGATAAAGGGTGGTGGAATGATTAACACGAGAAAATATTTATGAAAGTACTTGGTGAAGATATAAGCACTATCCAGGCAATCGATGCTACCATTACTCTGGCTAGAAGGAATGGAGAACTCTGCTCTTTCATCAGTGGGCACATACATTGTTACATATCACCTAGCTGCACGACTTTGAGAACGCCATCATCTGGAAAAGGTTCTAGCCCCAAACTTTGGTCTGGGTAAGTAGGTCACAGGAAGGTGGCTGCTGGACCCCATCCCTCTCACTGCTGCTTCTTTGCCCACCTGCAGCCTTGTTTGAGGATGTCTGTGCTCATCCTGACATATAATCAATTTCAAGTAATTCTAAGTCACCCTGCCAGGTGGCTGGAGAGACCACTAGATTCATCGCTGTTTCTTTTGCAGACACCACCTCCCTTTTGCACATGGGTGCTTCACAGTTTCTAGGTCCTCTTCACTGAGTGCAATAGTGATACAATAACTGAGTCCTCGATGCACCTTTCTGCCTCTTTGGTGCAGTAGAGGGTTGGGAGGACTGATAAAAACTGGTTGAGGCATCGAGAGCTTGGGCTTTTTGAGGTGCTCCCCAAAGGAGTGCTCCTGAGTCAGTGAGGCTGTTAAGGAAGGTGAGGTGTGTGTGCTGGAGTGCCTGGAATAATCCAGAAGGAGCAAGAGTCAGGTTTTTGTCACCTTACATCTGCAGGTGCCGGGAAAGCTGGCACACTCCCCTGGGACACACGTGACTCCCCTACCTCCTCTTGCCTGGTAAACAGCTTTGAGGCCATGTTCAAGTACAGTCTCCTGTGTCACATCTGATCAGCAGTGACTACTGGCTGAGTGAGTGTTTTGACCCTTTAATCCTTGAAGTGTTGACAAGAGCAAGGCATGTAAGGGAGAGAAGACACAGACCAGAACCCTCTGGGAGGTGGAGACCAGTGATTGGAATCCCAAGAGGTCATTTAAGTAATGTGATGAAACAGTGATTGGGTCATTCAGCCATTTTTAAAATTCAGGTTAATTCAGTTGAGGAAGGGAGAGAGAACTAGGAATGTAAGGTAGGGCGAATGAGAGTTTGCTGAGAAAATGAGTGTTTGAATGGTAGCGCACAGGAATGCTCCAGAAATACAAGTTTCTTTGGACCAGATGGACTTAAACTTACCATCTGAGAGTTTCTTCCTGGGAGAATGAGGCATATAAGAGACTTTAAGGGGCTCGAAGGGTGGAAAGTAGAACACGGGAGCTCTGGGTTCCAGCTGGCTGTGCTCCAGGCTTGGTTTGGAGTGGGATTTTATGTAGTCAGTTTGCTAAACACTTTTCATTTTCCTCTCTCCTTCCTCCCATCTGCCATTTCCCTCATTCTTTCCCCTTCTGATGTACAGCCTTTTCCTTGTTTAATTTTTATACAAATGAATGGTTCCATTTTCCCTCTTCCTTCTCCCTCCTACATCTTTAAATCCCTTGGTAATTAATGGGGCTCTAGCTAAAGAAAGAGGCAAAATTGCAGTCAAGGAATACATAGCGTGGTATTGCCTAGCAAATATTTATCCATGCTTATTAGAAAGACAGTGAGTTCATAGAAGCTGCAGGAGACAGGGGTGGGAACCTTTGGCCTCTTCCCAGCTTTCCATCAGCTACTCCCCACCACCCCTTGAGCTACTCCAAAAAAGCATGCATAATAAATGCAGACACCCACTGCTGTGAGGTGAAGCCTTGACACAGTCCTGAAGCCCCATCCTCCAACCTCCATGGAGAGTAGGTGGCGTTCAAGTACAGTGGCTATGAAGGTCAAAATCGGGTTCTGTTTGCATTTAGGCAACTACTTAACTTCTTAGCACATCAGGCTCCTCATTGTAAATCAGGGTCACCCTAACTTTGTATAGCTGATCGAAAAAGGAAGTGCCTTACAGTGCTCTTTGGGAAGGGAATCCTTTTATTGCAGTCTATAAATGGACGGGTCACTGTACTTCACTCTTTCACAGACATCTCAGTCTTCACAGCAGTCCTGCGTGGGGGCTGGAGAAGGTTGCGCAAATGAAGAAATTTAGGGCCCAGGCTATTGTGGTTTGAGCTAAACTGCACATGCAGAATAGTGGAACGGGGTGTTGACTGAATCCGCAATGGCTTTGAAGTGAATTTAAAGTTTAGCAATAAAGAATTTTATCCAAGAGATTATTCACAGCCCAACTTGGACCTGATTCCAGGAGACGCGTAGGCCAGCACCAGATTTCTCTAAGTGGTTGGTCCTTGCCCTGAAGTTTTTGGTCTTGTTTTATGTAGGTAAATTGCATTCACAGAAAAAAAAAATCATATTTATTTTTCTTAACAAAGAAATGAGACAGTGCTTCCTCGCATTTTCAATTAACTGAAGGAAGTTGGCTTTCTAATAAGCACAGTTAATTGACAAAGGATAAACAGTGTTGACTACTTCAAAGCCATCCCTTGATCTTGCAGAACTGCCTGTTTGTGAAGATGTAAGGACCAAAGATTATTCGCATCTCTTCTTCTAAACGTACCTCTATAGATGTGAGGTGCAAACAAGCTGTTGTCTTGTGCTTCTTCCTGCAGTTTCAGACACGACAGGGTTCAGTTTATGACCCCTTTGAATGCTTCCTTTGTTACTCACCATAGGGTTCTTCACAGAGAACCATAGTTCTACACTCTAGCCTCTGAAGGGTTCTGTGACAGAGCAGAAGAAGACGTTTTCCAAGAGCACAGAATGTAAAATTTTCTTCTTTTGATCCACAAAGACATGTCTCTGAGGGAGCTATGTTGCAGACTGGAGGAGACAGCATGAGAGAGAAGGTGTTTTTGGTGACAGAGCTGCTGCTTCCCTCTGGGGGATCAGGTGTGGCAGGCCTTGAGGCTTCGGTCTTGAGAAGGGGCCACACAAGACAAGATGAGGCCCTCCTGGCTGTATTTATGGAACAGGAAGCTTTCTGATAGAACACAGTAGAGGAAGTGGAAGTTTTAACTTCATAGGCAGAGAATAAATTTGTAGAGAAAATTAAGTGAGGTAAACCCAGGAATAAAAAGAGGGAAAGAAGGTAAGCCTGGAGAAAATAATTGTACCTGCTGTTATTGTTACTGATATTGTGATGTCAGCCTAAGAGGAGATTGTGTTCCCACCTCAGGTGACTGACACAACCGTCTGGCTTTGGGCCTCTGGGCGGACTGAGGGTGCGGAGCTTTGGCGTCTTGTCTTTAGTGACTTGACTTTTACCTGCTGGGACTGCTCTAGTTATTCTGCTGTGTCTAGAGAGAGTCTGGACCTTCAGAGGGGAGAATGGGGAAAGGCAGGTAACAAGTAGGTGAGTCCCATTTCAAGATGGTGAGTGATACAGTAAGATCCTGAATCTGCAGCTACATAGGCAGCGATTTCTGTGGAAAGATTCCCAATGACTCCAGCACATCAGGCAGGCAAGAATTCTGGTGGGTAGGAGAGGCTGGGAGCCTGTCTCACCATGAACCCCACCCTGAGCATGCCCAGTGGGGAGGGAACTGCAGCTACTTCTTGAGCAGCTATTTGAACCCTATGTGGAGCTCCCAACCTTTAAGACTTCCACCCAAGAGCTGACCTCGCAAACAAACAAAAAAACACCAAAACATCTGGCTGTCCAAACAAGCAGGGCTGGCAGTCAGGAAACCTGGGAGGCTGTAGTGAATGGTGATTCTTAGAGGGCCGGTGCTCTGGCTCACTTCCCCACGACCCAAGGCAGAAGCAGGCACTTGAGAGAGACAGGCAAGAAGGGCAGGAGGAGGATCAGAAGAGAGACTTTTTAAAAGGAGAGGATGCAAAGTAATAGAAAAGGCAATATGGCTGAGAATTCATTGCAAGGTAAAAAATAAGTGTAAAATAAATGTTGAACATTAAGTGCATAATTTGAGTAATTAACATGCCAGATGGGAGAACAGTTTTATATTCTTATTCATATTTTCCAAAGCTGCATGGTAAACTGTTTCCTGACTTCCTGCCATCACTGGTTGGATCCCAAAACACCATCATGACAAAACTTCTTGTAGGCTTGCTTTGCAGGTGGCTCTTTTATTATCATTATTTTTTAAATATCAATGAAGTATGTTTTTCCTTAGGCCAGAATCCAGCCAGTGTGACCTGAAGGGGTTATAAGGTGCATTCATAAGCTCGAGCCTCAGCCCTGAGAGCTCTGGTCGCCTACCCCTTTGGTGCAACCCATGGCCCTCAGGTGCTCCCAGGAGGATGCCTAATGGCCTAGTGCAGGTTTGAGGTTGGAGAAGCAGTTCTGAGGACTATCATGTTAGGGGAAAAAGGTTGAAGGTTGACAAGTTCTAGAGCAGCATCTGTGTACCTTTGGGAGAATCTTAAGATCCAGGGTAACGATATGCAGATGCAGTCACCAACCTGCCCGAAACAGAGAGGAAAGAGCCGATTCAGAACCCCTGGCTTCAGGGTAACGAGGCCGTGGGCAGTGTCTCTCTGGCCCACGGCAGGCTTCAGGCCTCGCCTTTCTCGCTCAAGCCCCCACACTCTTTTTACTTCTTTGGAGTTGAACTATTTAACACAGTGTTTAAAGGCATGCCTGGCTGCCTTGTGGAGATTCAGGGTTGCCATGGCAATATGGCCCGTTTCTCCAAATTAGGACATATTCCTGCTGCTTTTTTTTTTTTGAATGTGGTCTGTTTCTCGCTCACACAACTCTTAGGCTTCCTTCAATTCTTCCCCCAGAATGCTAATTTGAGTACCTGGCCCCAGAACTGAATAGGTACACACTGAGGAGGATGTTGTGGAGGTCCTTCCCCGGGTCCCATTTTGGGGGGCTGTGGTCATGGTGGTCTCATGTTCGCGGCCTTCAGAAAGCCCTTTCTGCCCGGTTTGTTCCTGACTGCTCTTCTGTCTGGGTTGGGCTGACAGCAGATGAGTTTGTTTTACATCAAAACCTGTTGTGAATGGAGAGAGGTAAGGAAGCTGTATCTCGATGTTAAATGTTCTTTCCCACAAATGCCTGCCAAGGCCCATCATCACATTAGGGGACTACACACAGGATGGATGGACAGGGGTCAAGTGTCGGGGTGAGTGAGGGGGTGTGCATCCTGTCCTGTCCCTTCCAGCACATTTTAGGATTCCAGGGAAAGAGGGCTTTCTAGTCAGGAAAGTGCTGTAATCTGAGGGTAAAGCTAGAAATTGGTTAAGGCTTAAAATAAAAAGTTATTGGAGGAATGGAGGCCTTACTTTCCTTGAGCATTATTTCTGCTCTGGAGATTATAGCTAGGTCTTTGAGCCACTTAGCTTCAGTCTGTGATGGAAATGGGGAAAGAGAGTGAAAAGGAAATTTGAGATGGGCAGCCCTCCTTTCCTTCACTGTCATCCCTGGTGAGCGGTCTTTGACATATGAAGGTCAGTTAGAAAAGGTTCCTTGGCTGATGCTTGGAGCGTGGATGCGCAAATGCACCTATCCTTAGGGCATTTATAGAGATTTTTTAAAAAAAGATTTATTTTTTTATCCATACAGAACTGGGGTATAGGCCAAGGCCAGAGGTGCAGGGGCGGTGAGAGGCTTCACCAGAGACAGAGTGGGAAGCAGAACAGACCGACTGATGAGGTACACTGCTGAGGGGAGCAGCGGGCAGGTCAGGAGAGGTCTGCGCACCATGTGGATCACTTCTGGGGCGGGGGATCAAACTTGCATGGAAGCAGTTGCAACTAGCTTGCAGTGCTGCGTCCTACTCCATTGCACCACCAGGGAGGGCCCCATTTATGGATAATTTTTAAAAATGCAGATTCCTGGGGTCTGTCCACAGGCAGCCTACTATAAAAGCTGTGAGATACCCACATGTCATTTTTATTAGAGCTTTCCCAGTCATTCTAATCTGTAACCAAAGTTGAGATGGTGCTACTGATTTAGTTGGTTTGAAATCATAACTTCCACACACTTGGCTATTAAAGAGCTAGGTCTGAAATTCTTGTGGGGAAAGGCACATAATTCTCAGAGTTAGGTGGTTCAGGCCTCTCGCTTCCTCCCCTGCACATTCCATTCGAGGGTCCCGGCACCTGTGTGGATGCCTAACCCCTGTGATGCCGGGTGAGCACAACACCATGAGCTGTGCACATTGGGGGAAGTGTCCGACCGGGTCCACCGGGTGCCGGGGTGATCCAGTGGGGACCAGCAGTATCAGGGGTGGTTGATATGAGGTAGAGGAGAGGCAAATAATGCACAGCCGCTGTGACTCTTGGCTCAAAAGAAGATGCTTTTCCTGGTAAGCCCCAAAGAAGTGTGATTTGGCATTTTGGTGGGCGCCGGGAGCTTGACTACAAGCTGCTGGTGGAGCTGTGACCAGTTGCAGACATGATCAGATAGAAAAGCCGCCTTTTCCCTTCCTCCTTTTCCTTGCCTTTGATTACTGGGCCTTCAAATGGCAGAATTGTGATCACAGTCAGTTGTGTTTTTTCCTCTGTGATTTCCATCAGGGAGGAATCATGGGTTTGTCACAAGCATCTGGCCCTCGCTTTATCATTTAGAAAGCTGTGACACTGTGGTGAAACCCTCAGGCCTCTGGGTACATGGAGAAGAAGAGGGTAAGGAGGGGCCTTGGGGCCTCTTAAGTTGTAAAGTTGTTGTTTCTCTCAGTCTCTGTGGCCCCTACCATTTGCTAAAAGTTACCTCTCAGGTTGCATACCTGAGACATGGTGACCCATCTTAGACTCAGTGGGACATAAGACAGATGAGATTATCGGAGGCTCAAGGGTATTCAGGACAACCAGAGAGGAAACCTCCCGAGGCCCCATGGGACTGTCCCTGGGGAAGGTTCTGGTATAATGACCAGGCCTGAGCAGAGTTCTGTGTTCATATGCATACAGTTCTCTCAGGGGCTAGAGGGACACTGTGGGTTGCCAGGGTAATCAGCCATTTTCAGGCTCAGAGTCCGGTGCACCTGTAGCTGTTACTGATCCATGCCCCCTTAATTCCTTTGAATTCAAAGGGTAGTAGCTTTGAATATCACACCATACACCAAGTAGAGTATGGTGGCCGGGACCCTGCAACTCTAGCAGTAATGACCATTTGACAGTAACCATTTCAATTCCCTGTGACATACAAAGCACTTCCACATTGCTCCATTTGTTCCTCATGTTCTACCCAGTGCCAGGTATGGGATTTCTAGCCCTGGGTTACCAGCGGTGAGTACAGAAGTCTCGGTCTTCTTCATTCATCACAAGTGACTAAAATTCCAGCTGTGATCTTTTTTTTCTTTTTTAAAGATTTATTTATGCATACAGAACTGGGGTACAAGCCAGAGGTGCAGGGGCTGTGAGAGGATTCATCAGGGACAGAGTG
>NW_004567137.1:12499713-12561700 GCF_000260355.1 Condylura cristata
GTGTGGCAGGAGGGCACAGGGTCAAAGAAAAGATTGTGAGGGATACCAGGAAACCCAAGGATGCAAATCACTGCAAACCAGACAGTGAGGACACTGGACAGTGAATATTCAGAGGCCTTTGATAGAGAGCCCTCCACCCCCAGAGGGAGCAGTGAGGAAGCCCTTCCTCAGTGCTCCTTGAGTGAGTCAAAGCATTGCTTTTGAGGAGGATCCTTGACAGATGGGCAGTTTCGCTGTCGGTGGAGATATGGCATGGAGGAAAGTGGAGTAGAGTCGCCAAGCATGACCTGTTGGGAGGGACAGCAAATACCTGTTTTGGCCTTTTTTCAAGGTGGATCACAGAACATAAGGAAATAAGGAGGAGCATTGACTTGATGCTTTCAGAAACAGCACATTTTCAAACCCTTGCAGAAGAAAATAGCAAGTTCAATTTTATTGACGTCAAAAAATTCAAACAATAGCAAGAGACTATATATACCCATCACAGTGACATTTTTTTTTAATTAAAATACTTAGTGTTGGTGAGAGTGTAGGGAAATAGGCACTTTTATAAACTCATGACAGAAATGTAAATTAGAATGACCTTTATAGAAGACAGTTTGGCAGTAAATGCCTCAAAAATATGCATACCTATTACAGCTATTCAGCTTATAGGAAACTTATCCTATGAAGGCAAAAATATTCATCTGAAGATGGTCATGATAACATGATTTATCATAGTGAGTAATTCAGAGCATTTTATATATTCGGTAATGGTATGGAGGGTAAACAGCCTACAAAATAATATTCCAGCAGAAGAGAATACTTAATGAAATGGGAAAATGTCATATTCTATTACTATATTAAAAAACAAGTTGCAATAATAAGTTGACCCTTGTAGGGTCTCAGGACATGATATGTGATACTGGACATAGGATGTAGACACACTCCTAGACTCTGGAAGATTCTGTACAGTGGGGATGGAGATGAATTTCTGGAGGATTTATCCAGGACTGGAAGGGTGTATGACATGTTTTTGTCCAGAGAGGGAGCTCAGAAGAAGCACCTGTTTGTAAAAATGAATATGAAGATACAGGCATTTAAAAAGAGCTTGATCTGTAGGCAAAAAGTATTGTTGTATCTGAAAGAAAGTACAGATGATTTGAGTGATCTGTATGTGATCTTCACAAGTCTTCAATTTTCCACAATAAGGAAATGTATAAAACTCTTACAAAAAGAACACATAATTGAAAACAGCGCATGGATCTTGCAGAAATTGTTCTGTTTTCATGAATTCCATTTTCACTGTGACTCCCCCTTTTTTTTGAAGTTTCCCCCTTACTTCTGGCTAGCCCAGTAAATAAAAAGAAATGGACAGTAGCATGTCCGGGAAAAATAAACAACCACCTCTGCATATAGACTATGTATTTGAGAACTAATATATGAAAGACTTCTCTGATAAAGCAGATTTCACTGAAGCCTTGTAGAAAACTAATGAAGCGCAGAGTATTGCTTATTGGATTTACTTGGGTCCTGCTGACTTTTTGACTTAAGCTGTCAGTTTACTGTGTGTTTCTGGACATATCAGTGCTGGCTTTGTAAGGCTGAGTAAGAAAAGAGCTGAAAAATAATGAACCAAGATGGCAGCCTGGCCTGTACTATGGTCTGCTGATGGGTCAGACACTGATTCCCACGTGAGCCCCCTTTGCTCCTTCCTCCTGCCCTTAGCCATTCCCAGCGTTGCCGCCTTCCTCTTCTTCTTTTCCAACCAATCAGGCCTATTGAGTGTTGCCCCAGCTGCCTCTCTCCAGCCTGTTCTCCTGTCCTTGGCTCTAGGATGGCTGGCATCTCTTGTGACCAGAATGGATGTGGGCTCCTGCCCTAGAAGAGTGGGTTGGCAGAGTTGGTGAGGATGTAGAACCCATCCACATCCATCTTTGTCATTTAGGGCCACTTTAATATACTTGCAGTGGTCTGATAGTGAATCAGAGACTCAACTTGCTTACCTACATTTTTCTCTGGTCAGTTGTGCTAGGTGGATGGGGAGATTGGGTGTCCTTGAGGGTGTCTACCTTGAGACTTCCTAGCTGGGCCTCATTTATCTACTTCTGTATCAGAACATAACTCTCTAAGCAGGCATATTAGGGTAGAAATGCTGCCCATTATTTCAGTCTGCATCCATAAGGAAGAGAATTTGGGATCGTTATGAATTATAGTATCCTGTGGCTTAATTTCTTGGCTTAGAAGATACTATATCTAGATATGTACATCTACATTTATACATCAACATCTGTCTCTCTTTCTGTATCAAGCTTGGTCTTTGGAACATATATATTTGTGTGTGTGGTAGATTTTTTCTTTTCATTTTTTCCCCTGTGGTAGATTATTCTTCTCCCTCTTTCTGGAAAGTTTTCTTCGTCTGACACAATGTTCTAAGGCTAAGTCGATGTGTGTTTGCTTCAGAGAAGATTGGAGCATTTTCTCCCTCCAGTTCTTTGTTGTTTCTTTATAACTCTCATTTTCATTAAGAAATGAAAGAAATGGTCCCTTTGGTTATTTGTACAGGATCCTAAAACTAGAAGTCATATGTTGGGGGAAAAAAGCTTATTTCTCCAGGTAGAAACCAGTAGTTAACCTTATTTGCTTTGGTTTTTTGTAATACTACAGTTCCTTATCTGAAAAAGTCTATGTGTCAGTGAGTTAGCGTCCCCATCACAAAACTGGAATTGGGTCATAACACAAAGTATATGGATGAGTTTACCAACTTTGTCTTCCTTTGCCTGTGGGTCTCTCCCTGAGATGTAATCTTTACCTTAGATAACTACCCTTTAAGGTGCCTGCCTTTGTCAGCTAGCTAGCTTGTGGAAGTTTAAAATCACTCCAGCTTGTTGACAGACTTCAAACATTTTTGGCAGATACGACGACAGATTCAACATCTCTGTCCGCCATATAGTGGGTCTTGGGTGTTTAGAACTGCCACACGTACTCCCATCTCTCTCACTTCCTCACTCCCCATGCACTACACCACTTCTTCATTCCTTTCCCAACAGCAGTTGGGGAGAGGACACTTTCTTTAAGGTGATTCCTTTCTTTCACACAAAGAAGTCTAGCCTATGGACTCTGGGCCAAAACCATGACCAACAGCTCTGTCCAGCATATCCTTCTATCCTCCCCTTGAGATTTCACCTGAGAATCAAAGGGAAAGCTTTTCTGAACATCTGAACAGGTGAACTTATTAGGGCTGGTGCTCTCTTCCAGCCCACATCTCTGTCTTGGAATCACAGCAGTTTCAGTGTTAAATTGAATTAAGATAAATCTCAAATATGCAGTCAAGACTTAGATAAATACATACCTCTTTGGGTCTTCTGAAATGCATCTGACCAGAACTTCAGGCAGTGGAGCAGAAATGTGAGCTTGAGAAGAAAAGGTGGCAACATTGTGTAAGGCTTAGCTTCCATGCCTTTCTTAAAGGTCTAGATCACTGTTTTCTCTGTGTTCTGAATTCTAATAAGCAGTGAACCATATCATTTAATTCAGTGAATATTTACTGAGTATCTAGTATATGCAGGCACTCTGCTAAGTCGTGGATATTTGAGGATAAATAGATATGTCTCCAGCCCTACTGATAAGGATAAGAAGATAATTCATATACAGTGATTTCAGAGAGTGGTAAATTCTATAAAGAGTATAAAATGGAATCTTTTAATGCAGAAGCTCTGGTGTAGTAGCTAGTTAAGATTGTTCAGTGAAGGTGTTACCAAGAAGGTAAGGAGTAAGCTGAGATTAAATGCTAAGAAGATTCCCTGATAGGAAGTTACGTGTTGTAAGCACCTTAGAAGAGTGAGGATATGAACTCTGATGTGGAATTGTACAAAGAGTGGAGGAAAATGTGTCTGGAATATAGAGAACAAAATATGAAAGGTAGGGGTGAGTTCAGAAAAAAAGACAGCAATCATGCATATCCCTATAGGCCATGGGAAAAGACTTTGGATTTAATACCACCTACAGCATGAAGCCATTGATGATTTATACGCAGAGACAATATGGCCTGATTTAATGTTAAACATTAAAAGTATGATTGAATAAGGCACTCGGAATTGCCCTGTTATCATAAATAACTAGAAACTACGAGAGAAAAATGGACAGAGCCCATTTTAGACATTAGGAAACAAGCAGTATAGAGTTGTTTTTCCAGAGAAAAGGAAAAACAACGGTCTCCTTGGCTGTTTACCTGGAGAAAATTCCTGTGCTAAGGCACAGACAAGAGTAACTCAGGCAGAGTTCAACAATCTTAACAGAGTTAAGAAAACAGATCAGACTTTTTGGAGACTGAGCATGATCTTTGTGGGGCAGAATATACAGCATGAAACTAAGCTTTGGTCTGTGCATTGTGTTCTGGATACTTTCTCCCACTATCAGTTAGTATATTTTTTAAGTGAAACACTTTCAGATTGGAAAAAAAACTTTTTTTTTTAAGATTTATTTATTTGTAACTGGGTACAGACCAGAGGTGCAGGGGCAGTGAGAGGATTCACCAGAGACAGAATGTGGAGCAGAACAGGCTGACTGACAAAGTACACTGCTGAGGGGAGCAGCAGGCGGACCAGGAGAGATCTGCCATGCCATGTGGATCACCTTCACGGCAGGGGTGGATCGAACTCATGCTGAAGTGGCTTTAGCTTCTTAGTGCTGTGCTTCAACCCGCTGCACCACCAGGGAGGGCCTGGACAAGAACATTTTTGAGATAAAACAATGATCAGAAGAAATCTATAAAAACAATTAAGACTTCAGTAGATTTCAAAAGAGCCGTGTCTTAAAAGTGGGCTAGATTAGTACTAAAATAAAGGTTATTTGAGAGTGCCATGCAAGGATCAAAGGACAACTTCACCTGCAAGTGACTCCTTGCCAACCAAATATTTACTTTGGTAAAACAATTTTTAAAAGTTATACACACAGAGCAGAAAAGTATGAGCTATAAAGAGGTAGAAAAAGATACAGAAAAATAGAAAATATACAGAAATAACAAATATATACAAAGTACAAATAAAGGTTACTAAGGGTCTATTCTAAATCTGTTCAAGGATTTTACCAAAGTCATAAAATGATGGGGCACAAAAGGAAGATCATATATATTTTTAAAGATTTGTTTATTTATGCATACTGGAATATAGACCAGAGGTACGGTGGGTGGGGGTTAGGGATGAGTGAGAAGGTTCATCAGAGACAGAGTGGGGAGCAGGTCAGACAGATCTACTGAAATGCACTGCTGAGGGGAGCAGTGGGTGAGACAAGAGAGGTCTGTTGGGCCATGTGGGTCAGCTCCCTGGTTGGAGATCTTGCGCATGTTGCAGTGGCTGCTGGTAGCTTCATAGTGCTGTGCTTTAACCCCTTGTGCCACCAGGGGGGTCCCAAAAGGAAGATTTTTAAAAGAGATTCAGTGGGACTTAAGAAGACTGGGGAAAATTCTGAATATTTGAATAAAAAATAAACTGGATGAGAGTAACAGTAAATAATAGTAATAGAAGATAGTCAAAATAAAGCAGAGACAATCACAGAAATTCCAATTTTCCCCAGAGAGAAAAATGACGAGAAAAATATAAACAGTTTCAATGGGTGGTAGGATCACTCAGCCCAATTTGTGTGTAATTGGAGACACAGAAAAAAGAAGCAAAGGAAAAATATGTAAAGAATTAATGCCTAAAATAGATTCCCACATATGATTAAAAGAATATGAATTATTTGCTGAGAACAGTTTATGCAAGTTATAAATCCACAGGTTGAAGTAGTTCAGTAAGCCAAACAGAACAAGACATGAAGAAAACCATAGTAAGGCACATTATGGACCCTCCCTGATGGCGCAGCGGGTTAAAGCACAGCACTAAGAAGCTAAAGCTACTTCAGCATGAGGTCCATCCCCACCTGGAGGTGACCCACATGGCACGGCAAACCTCTCCTGACATGCCTGCTGCTCCCCTCAGCAGTGTACTTCACTGATCTTCCTGTTCTACTCCTGACTCTCTCTGGTGAATCCTCGCACTGCCCCTGTACCTCTGGCTTGTACCCCAGTTCTGTATGCACAAATAAGTAAATCTTTAAAAAAGAGAGATAAAAAGGCACATCAGAGGAACAAAGACATGAATGACAACAGATCTCTCATCAGCTAGCACATAATTTGGGGGAAATGGACCAATATATTTAAATTACAGAAGAGAGAAACCTCAAGTAAGAATTCCATATTCAGCAAAAGTATCTTAAAGATGTGAAAATAAAATAATGACTTTCATAGGAACAAGAGATTAAGCAACCAGTGATACATTTAAGAAATATTAAAAGAATCCTTTTTTCAGATAAAAGGAAAATGTTACCATATGGAATTTTGGAAACCACCTCCCCTGCCCCCTGAAAGAATGAAATAAATAAGTGGGAATTTGTAGCAGTAAAAATACTTTGAAAGTTAATTGTCTAGAGCAAAAGTAATAATGTTTTTTGAGTTTATGATATATATTGAAATAGAAAGTGTGATGAAAATA
This sequence comes from Condylura cristata, assembly GCF_000260355.1. Lineage (NCBI taxonomy): Eukaryota > Metazoa > Chordata > Mammalia > Eulipotyphla > Talpidae > Condylura > Condylura cristata. The sequence continues at coordinate 12,506,223 of NW_004567137.1, forward strand.
ATAAAACTGAGAATGGAGATAAGATGAAATTTACTGTTGTGTTTTATACTACCTGTGCAGTGGTATTACCTTATATGAAGAAAGAGTAAAATAATTTAAAGTGTATATTGTAAAAAAAAAAAAAACCCACAAGAACAATGACTAAGATTCCAGCCAATGAGCTAGAGATGGAGTAAATACTATAAAAAATAGTCAATACACTTTTATAAAACTATAAAAAATAGTCAATCCAAGAAAGACAAAAATCACAAAAAAGTGAACAAAGAATAGATGTAAAAGATAGAAAATAAATAGCAAAATGACCGATTTAGATCTAAACATATTGTTTGGTACCCAGACAATACCAAAGGTAAATGGTGCAAGTGTGTCATTGAAAGGCACACAGATTGGATCAAACAAGATTCACCTACATGCCATATGTAAGATCCCACTTTGAACATAGAGATATAAAAGGTAAAAGATGAGACTATATTTACTATACAAGTGCTAATCAGAAGAAATATGAATAGGTTATATTAGTATTAGACAAGAAGTTTTAGGACAAGGAATATTACTAGGTATGAAGAGAAGCATTTCATAGTGGAAAAAAAGGACCATTCTTTTTCAAAGATAAAACAATCTTAAATATGCATGCACTTAGAGATATATGAAGCAAACATTGATGGAAGAGAGAAATACATTTATAGTTACAGTTTTTAGCACTTTTCTTTCAGGCATTTATAAAGCGAGAATGCCAAGACATAATAAGGATTCAGGTGACCTGCAGAACATTGTCTGCTACCTTTCACAACTGGACTTTTGTAGAGTACTTCATTCAACAGCAGAGGAAAGTGCTTTCTTTTTAGTTCATATATAGTACTTACCAACAGACACATTATTCTGGGCCATGCAACAAGTCACAATAAATGTAAAATAATTGAAATCTTACAAAGTGTATTCTGTGACCAAATCAGAATTAAAAATAATTGTATTTGGAAAATACACACATTTGGGAAATTAAACTTGTAAATAATACATGAATTAAAAAAAATCACAAGTATAATCAGGAAATGGGTTAAAATACAGTGTTCTGAAAATAGTTCATCAAGTTGGTAATATTCTAAATACCCTAGAAATATTTAACACTATATCATGGAAGAAATTCCTCCCTTAAGTATTTAAGGAAAAAGAACAATATAAACTCAAAACTTATAGATGAGAGGAAATAATAAAGTATTTAGGCTTGAGCCAGGCACCTTAGACCATTTGGCCATCCTGACAAATGAGAGGGAACACAGAGTAAGAGGACCAGTCAGGGGGCCTCTCTGGTGGTGCAGGGGATAAAGCCTTAGCACTGTCAAGCTTTCACCAGCCACTGTGGCATGAGTTCGATCCCCAGCCATGGAGCCAACCCAGGAGACCTCTCCTGCCTTGCCTGCTCCCCTCAGTGGAGTTTTTCAGTAGATGGCCATGGAAAAATGGAGGAAAAAAATAAAATGAAACCCAGAGTTGGGTCTTTGAAAAGCTCAGTAAAGTAGCTAAGTCTCTAACAAGACAAAGGATTAAAATGATGAAATGACCAATATCAGACACAGAAGAAAGATACCACTATAGTTCCCACAGAATTCATACTAGAGGAATATTATGATGAACTTCATGCCTACAACTTAGGTAAATAGAAAAGTTCTTTGAAAGACAAAATAAATAAATAAATAAAATAGCAAAATTCATACAGTGAAACACACTGTATCTACAGGAGAAACAGAATCCCTATGTAACATCTTTTTCACATAGATGACATCTAGGTCCAGATGACTTGCTGTTGAATTCCACCAGGTATTTCAGGGAAGAATAAATAAATTCTACAAAAAATCTAGGAAATAGGGAAAGGAATATTTTAAAATTCATAGTGTTACCTTGGTGCTACACTAAGATATTGTAAGACTACTATGTGCTAACATTTCTCATGACTATAAAACTAAAAATATTGAGCACAATATTAATAAATAGGTATCTAGCAAGATAGTTAAAGGATAAAAATTACTGTTTTACCCGGTAATTTGTCATGGTGAAAATAAATCACAAAAGCATTAAAGTCATGAAATACAGAAAATGTAGCAGCATATCTAGAGCTCTGCACTGAAAACTGTGAAGAACTGACGTACAGCCAAAGGTATTTGGGAAAGATTCACCAGAGACAGAGTGGGGTTCAAAACAGGAGGCTCTACTGAGATATACTGCCAAGGGGAGCAGTGGGCAAGTCGGGGGAGGTCTGCTGCACCATGTGGGCCAGCTCCTTGGTCAGGGATCAAACTCAGACCATCGTGGTCATGGTGCTGAGACTTACACCTTAGGCCACCGGGGAGGACCCTGAAGATTTAAATAAATGGAAAGATACTGTTCTCATGAATCAAGAGTCAATATTTTAAAATTCTGTTCTTTTCCTTAATTTTAAATTCATCTGAATATTGGTCAGAATTCTAGGGAAGTTTTTTGGGTCTACATTGAAAGCTTTTTATTAACAAATGTATGGAAGGATCTAGAATAGCCAATAACATTTTGAAAAAACAAGATTGGAGGGATAGACTATGTGAGTCCATCATTTTGGTAGAATTCTCTGCTTTTTTTGGAAGGTGGGGGGAATTTCCTTGTGAAGCACCTATGTTAATCCTTCATGAGACTTTAGGCCTTGTCCTTTAGGAAATGCTTACAGTACAGAGCAGAGGAATAAGGCAACTTAACTTGTTTTGAATATGGTTCCCTCATTTCCATTTGGTTTGTGATTTATGTTAGCATCAGATCATATTTCATGTCTGGGATTGAGATTATTTATGTGTAGCTCCTTACTGCTTCCTCACCTCCTATTTTTATTCTGTATAATAGAGAAATTTAGTAATGTTTGTAAGCCTTAGAAAGTGCAAAGAAGGCTTAGGTCTGAGCACCATCACCACCACGGCCTAGTTCAATCCCTAGCCATTTAGATTTTGGTTATAGGTTTGGTTGGTAGAAGAAAAAAAACCTGACCTTCTTAAGCCCAGCACATTTATTGCCTGACCTTTTAAAGAAAAGGCTATTAAATTGGACCCTGACCCATGATCTGTGAGTTCTTTTCAGTGAGGAGGTGACTTGGGGTGGAGGACAGGAGTGGGAAACAGGAGCAGAAAGAAAGTGTAACAGAGGGCCCTCCCTGGTGGTGCAGCTCAGCACTAAGAAGCTAAAGCCACTTCAGCATGAGTTTGATCCCCGCCCCGGAGGTGACCCACATGGTACAACAGACCTCTCCTGACCCGCCTGCTGCTCCCCTCAGCAGTGTGCTTTGTCACTCTGCCTGTTCTGCCCCCCACTCTGTTTCTGGTGAATCCTCTCTCCACCCCTGGGCCTGCACCCCAGTTCTGTATGCATAAATAAATAAATCTTTTAAAAAAGAAAGTGTTACAGAAAAGTGGAGCAACAACAGGGACAGAGTTACAGAGACAAAAGAGTGGGGGTGTATTTTAGGAACATTAGGTAATCTTGGGGAAATGAGGCATATGGTGCATACTAGGAAGTCGACAGAGAATGAAAAAAGCAAAATTCCCAGGTTGGGTGGATGGAGAAACACCACACATGATCATTACCCCTTTTCTACTTTTTGGAAATTCAATCATTTCGATGCTCACAGGATGAGGGTCACAGGATGAATTTCCAAAAAGTAGAAAAGGGGTGATGATCAAATTTCTATTTATGAGTACTTTCCTTGGTAGAGCAATGTGGAGAGAGAATTTTTGTGGTCAAGCAGACCAGTTATCAGGCTGCAATAACTATCAGCCAGGTAGTAAAGGCACAGCAGTGGGGAGAAAAGAGAAAGAAGGGCTGCCTTGTAGGTAATTAAAAGCTAGAATGGATAGCCATTAGCGACCGTGTTCTCACTCTTCCCAGGCCATTTATTTAGTAATCCAATCACATGTGTCTGGTCTCCTGATGTAGGCCAGGCATTGTGTGGAACACTTGAGAAATAAGTAGAACATGGCTTCTTCCCATAAAAAGCTCAAAGTTAAGTAGGAACAATTGAACATTGAACAAATTTGAATGCAGTACAACGAGCACAATTGCAGAGGTAATTGATGTGTTGTTATAGAATAGAGGGGAAAAAGGCTTCTAAGATGCTCTATCAGATAAATTTAGTATTTTCACTAAATTTGTTGAATTGAGAAACCCAATAGTTGTTTAATAAATATCTTTTGAATAAATATTTGAGTTGTTTGAGTGGGTGGTGTAGGGGCCAGGGAATGGCAACCTCTTCCCTACTTTGTTGTGGGTGAAAGAAGGAATCTTTCTCACGGTTTTAAAGATGGAAGTGTCAAAATATTCAGGGTTGTGTCCCTAACTGGTTGCTAAAGGTGTCACTAGGTACTTGACTACAGAGTTTGCCTACTCTTTTTTCTTGGGGTTCACGTGGATTATATTGGGCTCTGTTTAACCTCTGAGAACGAATGAGCCAGAATGGGGTCAGAATAGTTCAATTCGGTCTCCTTTCCTTAACCCTTGGCTCTTAGTAAAGCCTTTTGGGAAAACATAGCTAATTTCTCCAGAGATAAGGGAGAGAATTTGTCCAACGTAGACTGTAGATAGAGGGAGAGCCTTGTCCACCCAGGGCCAAGAAGGTAATACCCCAAGGCAGGAAGTTTCTGATACTTGTCTGTTTCTGTTACTAGCAGAATCTCTATTTAAGTTTCAACTCCCTAAATTGAATTATGTTAAGGGAAATAGACCAAGTTTACAATCTCTTAATTGCAGCTATGAGATTCAACATATTCTTAAAAAACAAGGCATATTTTGTAGCTCATTTATTGTTAAAAACTGATCTAATATGAACTTATGCACAAAAAAAAAAAAAAAAGTGTGACCCAAAGTGAAATGAACTATCTATAACCTTAAAACAATTCATATATTTGTTTTTGGGAAGAGCATATATGTGTTTGATTATGAGGTCTTGTCCCAAATACCCCCCAACGTGGGGTGTTGGCTGATAGTCAGCAAATGAACCATTCTGTTACTTTTTGAAGGATGAACATTTCAAAATAATCAACCTCATCTCCTGTTTTAGATAAAGGGTTATGGATTTCTGTTTCCTTTCAGAAATGAGGAAAGGCTATTTGACAAGATGAGTTTTGAAGATACACAGAACCTTTTTTGGTTCTCCACTGGAATGGACATTATCCTCTGTGTTAGCTTGCTAGTTTCTGCTGTAACCAAAAGTACAGACTGGGTGACTTAAACAGGAGAAATTTATTTATGCAAGACCAGAAGCTTGAAGTCGAGCTCAAGGCATCGGCAGGTTCTTCTCTCCTGAGGTCTCTTTCCTTGCCTTGCAGATGGTGATGTCCTCAGTCTTTCCTGTTTGAGTATGTCTGTCTCTGGGTGTCCAAATCGTATAAAGACGCTGGTCAGGCTGGAATAAGTTTCCCTGAAGTGGTCTCATTTTAACTTAATCACGTTTGAAATACTGTCACATTCTGAGATACTGAGGGCTCAGGCATCAACAAAAGAGTTTTAGAGGGACACAGTTTAGTTCATAACACCCACACTCCTATAGGGTGTTTGGAAGCGTGTGAATGTATTTTTCAGAGATTGTGATGACTGTAGAGTGTTATTCTCACTTAATGGGCAGGGACCAAGGTGCTCAACAGCCTGTGGAATACGAGAGAGCCCCACACGGTGAAGAATTATCTGTCCAGAAGCTCAATAATTCTTTTGGTGTGAAGCACTGATGGAGGGCCAGAGCCAGGGCAAACCTGTCCCTGAAATAGGGTCTTCATGTTGCTTCTGTCTCTCTCCTTGTTTTCTTTTGTTATTGTTGCTATTGTTTTCTGTTTTCCTTTTTTAAATGAAGGTAACATCAGTTTACAGCACTTTATAGGCACACAGTTTCTCACCTCAGCAGCTCTGTCTTTCACAGCACACCCACCACCAAATGTCCAGTCAGTGCTTCTGCTGTTGATGAAAAGTTGAGACCTGGCAATTGCAGGGTAACGGATGTTCTCTTCAGACTACCTTCCACATTCCCCTCATTCTTCAGCTGGTTTTCTGCATTAGGACCCTTGGGCTTTGTGAAGCAGATAGAAGGAGCACATAGATTTAACTATGTAGAGCTTGGATTGGGGTTTTGGGTCCTGAGTCTCTAGGAATTATGAGAGATTTACATTTTCTATGTTTTCCCAACTCACTGGTGACTCTCAAATGGAAGTATCATCCCCTTTCTAAAATAAACCCTGTCTTGCCTCCAGGCTGACAGTGGTATGAGAAAAAATTGCATGCAAAGCTTACCACAAGTGCTCAAATAGCCAGGGCACAAATTAGTACCCAGAAATCTGCCTCTGGCGTGTGTGGGCCCTGCCATCTTCCTTGAGTGGCCTTGGGTTTTAGTATGTGCCCCTCTCTACCCCCACGGGGTCCCGGTCCTTCTCACCCTTTGGTAAAATAGAAGGGTGCAGGATTTTTCAGTTCCTTTCACATTTAGAACATTGAAATGCTTTCCAATATTAACCACACTCCTAGAGCCCTCGTAGGGTGTTAATTACATTATAAGCCAGTGCATCACTGCGATGTTACCAATAACAACAAAATGAACCTATTTTGTAGGCATCTACTGCCCAGCCAGTACTCCATTTATGTTTTTCTTGAGTCATGCTGAATTATTCAGTCCTCTTTTTACAATTTCAACATCCAGGAGAAACAAAAAGCTGTAACAATTGCCACTACAATACATAAATAAAAATGAATAATTCAGAGCTCCAGTTTTATCTTACTCCCCCTTGTCTGACTGACTGATCACGGCCTATTTCACTGTCCTCAGCGAGGCAGGCAGAGGAGAATTTTCAGGTGTGGAAATAAAGACAGCGCCTTTGAGTTGACTGTCCCGGAACCTCTTCTGAGCATCTGAGCCCCATGAGTGACTTCATCCTCTCTGCTCATGTTGGCTCTTCCTCCTCACTGGCTGAGGTTCAAAAAACATTCTCTGTCCAACCAGATGGTTAAAGCCTTCCTTGTCATGATCCTTCTCAACTGTAGCTCCAGGTCCCTTTCAGCTGGAAGGAGCATTGCTCTATGCAGGGTTGGGTGTCAGCATCCCAAGGTCAGCTACTGAGTGCAGAAGGAACGGGAAAGGCGAGTGGGCTTCTAAGGGTACATCAGCCTTTCTGATGTACCCTCTCACAGTCCCCAGCATCTACTGTCAAACAGGCTTCCTGAATTTTCACTTGCTCCAAGTTATCGGGCCTGGCTCAGAGAAAATGCGGGTGCAAAGCCAAATTCCAGAACAGCACCTGGATCACACCCACCGCTCCCGAGAAAGAGGACAAGGGACACAGTACTGCCTTCCTTCTGTTGGAATTTGCTCCCTAACTCCAGAAGGTCATTCCCAAACTTTGATTCTGAGTTCAAAATCATGATCAAGAAATGGAAACTGAGGGAAAAAAAAAATCCTACGAAGTCTCCAGGAACCACAGTGGTGAGGATTAAGGGAGAGCATGCAAATAGTTAAGTCCCTCATATCCATGTGCTGGCCTTCAGGCAGGGGTGAGCGAGTCCAGTGCATGGGATTACCAGTCTTATCTCTTTAAATTGCTAATATACTACCTGGCAAGATTTTCATTTTTGGATTTACAAGTTTAGGGTTTGGGACCTTTAGATTTTTAATTTTTTCTTCTTTATCTACCACCTCCCTTCCACCCCCAATAAAAGAGGAAGAAGCATCTGTTTCTATTTTTTTCCTCTTCTCAGAAGGACTAATTGATGTATATTAATATATACTGGCAAAAACCCACTTAAGGCCCCCCTTTCTCAACAAACCCTTTAATCATTTGTGAGGGGTTGGGGGCATGTGATACGGAGGTGGGTGTTGGAGCAAAAAGGGAAGGCAAGCTTCAGTTTCAGGGGCCTGGAGGCAGTCACAGTGTTTCCATGGCAGTGCTATGGAAACCAGAGTCTGCTGCTGACTTCTTCCCAGAGTCAAATTTCCATGCTTCATGTAGCCTGGGCTCCGAGAGCCTGCTGGCGTGATGTCCGAGCTGTGACTTCACCGCCATAGTGACCTGTGACTCTGGCCTCTCATCAGTAAGGGGACTGCACAAAAGTAGGAATCTCGTCCAGAGGACTGGTAGAAACTCTGACATCTGACATCTTCTGTACATTTCTCAGTAGGATGGAGAGGAAAAAATTGTTTTATGGTATATCATTTGTCATTTCCATATGCATGCACTTTTGGGGGGGGGCGCTTTCGCAGCTTTGTCAACTACCGTGGTATGAAAATGTCATCTCCTTCCATCTATTTCTTTTTCTTTTATCATAATTGGTTGGACTAAGAGTGCAAGATCTGGCCCTCCTATCTTTTACGCCCAACCAGATAGGCTGGTCTTATCCTTCCTGTGACTGGAACTCAAGAGGTGATTTCCACAAATGGGGCCAGATGAAGGACCATGGTGATTTCCCTTTCTCTGCAATCCCTCTCTAGTGGGTGCACTGTGGGAGGGAGTCTGTGGCATCATTTCACAAATGTTTCATGAACACACACATAAGTGTGTGTGTGTTGGGTCTCCTGACATCAAGTGTTGATTTACACTTGTATGTATCACTAACTTGTATTCTTTTTGTGAATAGGTTTTTGTGTAAGGAATGACCTCGAATGAAGCCAATGAATGAAAAAGTCTACAGACACATTTTGGATGAGATAGAACAATAAATGAATATTTTAACTTCCCTTTCCACTTCAAAGATATGCATAGTGGGATTTGATGAACACCAGTCAAGATTTTTATGAGTTATTTTGTTAGACTTCAGTAACTGGTGATTTTTTTTTAACTTTTCCACATCTCCTCTTACATTCCCCAAGGCCCATAGACTGTGAATACATCTTTTCTACACACTTCACATTTCTCTAGTATATACCCCCAAATCTCTCTTCTCTAATGACTCCATTTCTCTACTCAATAAACAACCCACCCTTAATTATTTTTAATCATTTTCTGCTTGAGGAATTGGTGAATCCCTGGATGCCCAGTGATCATTTTATTTTTTATGGTGTCAGAGATTCCTATTTATTTTTTGGTGTGTTGTCTGTTTCAAGTGGTGTCTAACATAGGATTCAGTTCTGAAACATTTCCTGTTTTTTTTTCATTCTGGGAAGTTTTGTTTCATTCACACCTTCTACATGGTTCCTATGTGCACAGCATTGTGCTTGGAAGTGGTTACACCAGAAAAGCTCCAGATGTGCCATGTGGAGTTGACCCAGATGGAATTGCTAATGTTCTCTTGCACTTGACCTGTACAAAGACAATTTGCTTTGACTTAAAGTTACAGTGAAAAGAATGACCTAGTAAAACAAAGTTGACATTTAAAGATAGATTTTTTTTAAAGATCCACAAAGGTGAAAGTTATGTGAAGAGTTGAAGAGAAACTTAAAAATTAGAATCCCAGCTCTCTCAAGTTTCTGCAGCCGACCATAGCGAGGTCACTAGCCACATATGGCACCTCCATTTCAGTTCTAGTTTGTTGAAATGAAATAAGACAATTCAGTTTCTTGGCAGTAAGAGCCACATTTAAGTGTCCAAGCCACCACATAGGGGAGCCCCAACACAGATGTTTCTGTCATGCCTGAAATTCTCCCGAAGAGTGCTGCAAAGCATTGGGGAACCTGATCATGGAAGACAAAATAGGTAATAAGATAAGGGAAACTTCCGTATGAATCTCTGTAATGGCAGAAACAAGGTTTAGTGACTTGGGGGGGGGGGCTCTCATTATTTGCTTATACTCATTTGTTGTCTTCTTGGGTAAAACCTTGTGGGATTTTTGTCACCGCTAGTGGCTCATGACTTTAATCACACAGCCTAGAGCTTCATGAAATAGACCCCACACAGAAGCTCCTTCCTTTTGTGGTTCTTCCTTTTGCTGGCCATCTCAGCCAACCCTAGTGACTGAATGTGACTTTGAGATCTGACTTGGATCCTGAGGAAGTCACTGAACAGGAAACACTCGTCTCCCTGCCTATACCTCTTTTGAAAGTCTTGTATGTTCAGCATTAAGCTCCTAAGTCCAGCACCTTCCAGTTAACCTGGAGGCCAAGGTGTTGGGTCTCAGCTCTACATCTCTGCCATTTTCTTCCTAATGACTTTGTGTCTGTGGTATTTGCTTTATTCAAAAGGAATGGTCTGGAGAATCCGGAAGTGGGGGCAGCTTCATCATTTATTTCCACCTCTGAGTCATTGCCTCCGTCAGCCCTTGGTACATGAGAACCCAAGTACACAGAAGCATAAGCTCTGTTAGTCTTGTGATTTTCAAATTTCCCCAAAGATGAGACTGTACTGCTTAATTAAAGAAAGGTGTGGAAAAAAGCAAAACATCTTGAGTAATTTCGTTACCTTGTTTTGTGAGATGGGGCACACAATATTGACTTGCCCATACTCTGAAGAAGGAATGCATTCAAATTCTTCACTTCCATTACATCTTATTGAACGATTTAGCACTTTGGAGTTAGGCAGACTAACACCGTATCTGTGTCGATATCCTGAAGACGACCCCTGGCAACTGCCTGTTTTTCTGACCTTCAGTTTCCCCAATATGTTACAGAACCTTGTCGAGAGATCACTCGACAAAATGGGAATATGTATAAAACACTGGTACACAGTAGGTAAACATTCATTTTAGTCGTTTTTACTGCTATTCTCTTGCTATGGCCACTGCTTTCTGCTACCACCGAACTTTCCACCTCCACCCTCATTCCAACTCCTAGTACCCAGAACCCCAGCCGTGTCGTAACTGTCGAGATCTACACCATCCCCACACGCCTCTTGGCCATCTAGTTCTCATTTTTACCCACTTTTATTCTTTCCTGATCTCATAATTCTGATATGCAGTATTCAGATGGCTGACTCTTTAAATAACTTTATTGCTCGGTCTTTACTTTTCTTGATTTCCAAGTTTACGTAAAATTTCCCCAAACTTCTCAAATGCTTACCTCCATGTACTTTACATCCCACTTCACCCTGCTTTATGAAATGCCTTTACTGATCACTGCAGCAGTCACTTTAAGGGCAAGTTCATTATTTTTCCATTCCCAATGCAAATGGCCTCATGCTTTTAAATGTCATGCGTCTATGACGGACACACCGATCAATGTATCTATCTTACTATTAATTTTCTGAGTTTCTTCCGGGCTTCCATTTCTTTCAGATACTGTGATTTAATCTCTTGCAGCTGCCTCCTATTTAATAGAGTAAAACATTGAGTTTTTTTTTATTTCATTTGCACTTCCTATTTGTTGGATTTTTTTATACCATCCTTCCTTTATTGAGTGCAAAATACTGTAGCAGAATTTTTCTCATGGAAAATATTCAAAGTTGAAATAGATTTAGCAGCAGATGAGAGGAGGAAGAATGAAAAAAAAAATGATATGTACAGATGAAAATAGAGATTGGAGAAAGAGAAAGTAGAAGGTAGTGAATATATAACAGGTGAATAAAATTCAGCCAAATGCTGATCCCAGGAGTTCTGATAGTCAACATTTTGCTAAGAATTTTGTTTCACATAGAAGAAAAGAATGCTAACATTTTCTTGCATTTTATTCTGTAGGGTATCTCTCTCGAAATGATACTATACAGTTTGGGGTATAGAAAATATTCACACAATTGATTTTTATGGTTGAATAGATGAATTTAACTGACAGACTTAATCTGTATATATTTTGAGAACCATAGGACATAACTTTCTTTAGTCTGTGAGACTTCTGTACCACAGTGGCCACAGATCATAGGGACTGTAAAAAAAGCTGTTGTCCCACTGTTTCAGGAAAGTGTCTCCACATCAAATTCTGCATGCAGTTTCAGGGGACTCGGGTTCCTTGAGGCCTATGCAGAAGGTCTAACACCCTGTTTCCCATTTATGTATTTCCCTTAAAGTCTTCCCTTTTCCTTATCTCTACTAGAAGATGACCTCTGTGCCCAATTCCAAAGCAAAAATCTTTGGCTCACTACCTATTTTCCACTGTCCAACTAGGTGAAACTTGTTTGCTACATCCTCAGCTTCATATGTTAAGCCCAGATTGTTTTGTTTTATAAAGCAAAATGCCTTGTAGGCTGGCATCATGATGCCAGCCTAGTCAGTATCCTTCTTGATGTCTTTGGTAGTCTTGCCCATATTTGTTCTTTACAAACGGGGGCCTGTTGTGAATGGGTGGGACCTATTATCTCTTGCAGAGTGGGAATGAATCACAAAACATGGAGAATTCAGTTGCCCCACTACCAACTGGATTAGGATTTGACATTCTCCCCATTTTCTCTTTCCCCAGTTATGCACACTCAGTGTCCATTTACTGAAGCTAGCTGTCTGTCATTGGCATATTACTGTAGCTGGCAATGGCCGATGTTATGGCTATCATTAAAGAGAAATTAATCTTGCTTTCGGACCTGATAAATTAACCCTATTCAGTGTGGCAGGTGGCTAGATTTGGTGGGTATTACTTCTTCTTTTTTATTTTTTTATGATTTATTTATTTATACATACAGAATTGGGGTACAGGCTAGGAGTGTGTGTGTGGGGGGGGGGTAAGAGACAGAGTGGTGACTAACCAGAGACAGAGTGGGGAGCAGAACAGGCAGATCTACTGAAATACACTGCTGAGGAGAATAGCAGGTAGGTCAGGAGAGGTCTGCCGCACCATGTGGGTCACCTCCCCAGTCAGGGATTGAACTTGTGCTGCAGTGGCTGCCATAGCTTCATAGTGCTGTGCTTTAAGCTGTTTCATGGTGGCCTTTCTTTAATCCAATCATATAATCCAGTCAAAATTTCCTACCCTGTGGTCAGCTATTATTCGTGGATAACTTTTCAGGTCTTGGGAAGAAGGAAAAGACATGTTTTCTGTGATCTTCACACACACAATGAATGACTAGTCAGCATTTGTGTATGTCAACAGAAGCAGAGAAGGAATATTATTTTTTATTCTTCTGATTTATATGGTGGTTTAGTGCAGTCAACATTTCTCAGTAAATACTGTGTGCTAGGGGTAAACTATTATGAAGGACACAAAATCTGCCTTTTGATTCTGTAGGACCGTGGGTTATAGGCACACAAAACTGACTGTTCAGTAGTCACAAGTGAAGGGAAGCAGGCCACTGGTAAAGTATATAGGCTTCACCCACCAGTGAGCTAATCCTTTAGAATGATTGTGTATTCTGTCAACTACATTTATGCAGCAAATATTTATTGATGCCCATGAAGGCTAGTCCAAGGGGCTCCCAAGGGGAGTCAGAAAACAGCTAACACAAAAACATATAATTGGTGGTAGAATTATGCATAATGAAGAAAGTAAGCCAAGGCACGGGGCTGAAGAATAATGGATGGGGTAGGAGGTCACCAGGAGCGGGTTTGGGTGGGGAAGGTATCTCACAAGAGAGGGTAGTTGAACAGGGGTCTGTGGAAAGGAGGGAGTGAGGAACTTCTCAGTGAAGAGAGCAGCAAATGGTGAAGCCCTAAATCTGATAATGAGTGTAGGGAGGATGCTGGATGGTATTCCAGGCATGCAGAGAGGGAATCGAAGAGTTCTTTGTTAACCAGAGATTACCCTCGATGAAGACTAGATGGTGGAAAAGGGGGCATAAGAGTGACTGGAGGCACAGCTTAGATAAGTGTGCTCATTCATACACTACACCTACAGTGCTCCACTACCTCCCAGCCTAGCCTTTGAGGCACTCATGCAGTGCTGGATCTTGCTCATTCTCCCTTTCTTTACCTTTTTACGCCCCTTTAAAGAAAACCTTCATGGTGACCAGCTATAGTGGCTAATTTTAGGATTCCAAGTAATATCAGTGGGCACTATTGTTCAGTTGCCTTCCCATATATCCAGACACTGAGCATGCATTCTCTCTCATGATCCTCACAAAACTCTGCAGCAAATTATTCTTATTTTCCCGACAAGGACACTAAATCTCAGAGAGGTAAGATGCTGCAGTTATGGTCATGCCCTAGCACATGACCGTGGCTGGGACTTGATCTTTCAGACCTTATGGGCTTCCCACCACACATACCATCTCTTGGAATTGAAGGCATGGTGAGCTTATGTAGGAAGTTTGGAAATTGGTTTTTTGGACAGTCATCAGTCAGGAGTTTCGACAGGACATGACTTTTTCCCTACGAGACCATTGGTAAAAAATCTGGTGACATTTTTGGTTGTTATAAGTCAGAGCAGAACAAGCCAGTGGCATCTTGTGGGTAGAAGCCAGAATACTGCAATATATCCTGTAATGCACAGGCTGACCCTCTGTAAAGAATCATCTAGACCAAATATCAAGAGTTCAGAAGTCCTGTTTCAGAGATATTTTTCTGTATTTCTAACTCTCCATAACTTTAATTCATACTGGTGAGATCAGTCACCACTCTGGTTATATGACTTTGCAATTATTTTAAGAAGTTAGGATCCAACTGAAGAAGAAAGAGTTCTGATGCCAAGCTGGCTTTGTTGGCAGGGATTGATTGTTATCTCCTGGTGCCATTGTAGTTATTGGTTGGTGGCTGCTTGGGCTCGATTCTGGGGCTCAGGAGCCCTTTGGGCATTCTCCATCATTACAGCAAAGTCCTAGGGCTCCTGCATTGTTCCATGCGGGGCTATTCTACTGTGGTTTAGCTCAAGCTCTCAGAACTAAGAAAAGTCCCTTTTCCGGAAAGCTGTGTGATGTGGGAGTAACTCCCTCCTGCTTCGCAATTCAAAGTGAGCCCAGTAGCTTGGAGATTTCCAACATGGTCTAGTAAGCAAATTACCCTCTACCAGACAGTCCCACTTCAAAGTTTAAACATGCTGATACATTCTGACGAGAGAGGGAAAAATGAGCCTCCTCCCTACCCAGCTCCACTCTCCCAAGAAAAGTGCACACACAGTCTTTCTGGCTTCCTTAATCTAGGCACTGACATAATCCAGAGCAGCTACAGTGGGTGGCCCTCGGTGCGTAGTGGGCCCCACACATTTAACTGTAAAGTTACAGTGTGTGAGTCATTCAGCATCACCAGAATTGTCTGTAAGTCGAGAGGCTCATTCTGTGACTTGGTGGATAAAAGATTTTGTGTGTCTTTCTGCTTCTTCAGCACCTCAGCAGAGGAGCTGTGCACAGGGGGTTCAGCTGACCTGACCGGGGCCCTGGCTCGCTCCATGACTGCCTTTGTTTGGAAGAACATGGACATGGGTGTGGAAGCAGGATGGGGACCCCCAACTTGGTGCCCACCTTGTGGAAGCTTCTTGTCATCTTGACTTTGCCTCCAACTTGCTTGACTTAAAATAAATAAATAAATAAATAAATGCTTTCTGCTTAATAAATGTCTGCTGTAATATTCCGAAACAAGGAGGCTAATCAAAGGCCCCGTTCTGTAGAACAGGGATACTAAATGACAAGATTAATTTCCGTAATCAAGCAGCTTAATTTGGACACTTTCCCCCTCTCCGTTGCTGATTGAAATTGAGGCACATTTTGCTGTGGCGAGAGTATCCTGGCTAGGAACACTCACTTTCAGGGACTGCAGGAGTGGGAGACAGGGAGTCTGTGGTCAGCCAAGAGGGAAGGCGAGAGGGGCGAGAGGAGCAGGGCATAACTGGTGTGAAGCATGCCGGGCACCTGTCCACACAGCTGTCCTCCCAACCTGATGTTTGCAATGGGAGAGAACTTGGGAGCCCTGCAAACCAAGTCATAGCATTTTGGGTCACAAGGACATCCCAGGAATCTTCTAGAACACCTGTCTGCTTTTCCAAATCAGCTCCGAAACATGGAGGAACTTGAGCCCTGTTTATTAATACTGAATGAAATTTCAGGACAGGGAAGTCAAGTAGCTTAAGCAATCTCCTGGGGTTTACAGGAAAATGAAAGACTGCAGGGTGGTGCTAGACCTGGCATTTGTATAAAAAGTTCTGTAACTCATAAGACACTTTCTGTCCATTAAGTGGCTGGTGACATTCCTCCAGTGAGAGTTTAAACTGAATGTGTTGAGACCTGTAACAGCATAATTGGTAACCTACATGCTTATTGTTTCTTAGATAAGCAAACACCCCGCAGGGGGGGTTCAAGTGTCTCCCTTTCTCTTGTGGTTAGATAGCATTGAAAGTTATTACTTCCAAGGAAGAGAAAAATCCCACTTTAAATTTTTGACCTTCAGAGTTTTCTTGATCTAACCCTCTTTTGGTCATGGGGTGATTTTGTTTAATATAATTTATGTATTTATATATATATTTTTTATTATTGTTTATTTTTGTACAATGCAGGAGTTCTCCTTTCAGGTGTAATCTCAGTAAAATTCCCACCACCAGTTCACTGGTGCACCATCACCTTATACTCTTCCCTCTCCTGTTTTGATCCCTGTCCTTCCCCCTCACTTGTAGAATGTTTCTGATTTATAGCTACCTGTGGATTATTTTTAATGTGTTCTTACTGTTTTTTTTTTTTTCCTGGTCCCTTATTTGGTTCCCCTATATTCTTCTTATAAGTGAAACCATCAATTTTTTCCCTTCTGATTTATTTCACTGATCATAATCCCTTCTAGCTCCACCCATGTTGTTACAAATGGTATGAGTTTATCTTTTTGATTGCTGAATAGTATTCCCTTGTGTGTAGATATACACTACATCTATTTTTGGCATTTGGGTTGCTTCTATATCTTACCTATTCTAAATAGTGCTGTGATAAACATGGGGTTATGAGGTGATTTTATGACAACCTGTGAACCCAGGCATGGTGAGCTGTGTGTGAGAAACCAAGAGGTGGGATACAGCTCTGGCATTGCCTGTCACCCTCGATAGCTCATTGCACCTTTCTGGGCTTCATCTTCTTGTAAAATGGGGAAGGCAGTACTGATCTGCCCAACACAAGGACAACTAATAAATGATGGTGAAGCTCTTTCTAAGATAACATGCTAAATAAAAATAAGAGATAAAATAAGTTGACTCTTAAATAAAATATATATAGGGAGAGTTAAATACAGGTGAGATCAGACTGAAATTAATAGCAACAGGACTGTGTGTGTGTTTAGAGATGAGAGGGGGGAAGTCTGGTGCTCAGGATCTCGCTGGATGCAGGGTGAGGGAGGTACTCATGAACTGAGACAGTTCTGGTTACATGACCCCAGCTCTCGGAACCGAGATCTGGGTGAAACACTGCTGGCTCCAACTGTTCATTCATCTAAAATGTGCATTTTGGAAATTATGGACAAGACATTATTGCTTTAAGACAATTTTGTAGGCCTCACGGAGGAGATAAGACATAGCCAAGTGTATATAATATAAATCTCTATGAGAAACCCTGCAGGAGCTGTAAAACTAAGTGTTATATATGAAGTCAGAGGGAAGTTTTAATTAGTGTGAGCAGAGAAAGCATCTGAAGGAGGGGGGGTTTGAGTTCCATGGGTTTCCATGGGGAAGGCAAAGGCAAAGTGGAGGATGGCAAGGCCGTGCGACCAGTACCACCCATGGGTACTGGTCCAGACTGAGCTTCGGTGTCTGGCTTTTGGATTGTGAGGAAGGGGCGCAGTGAAAGAACTAACATACAGGTGGGGGTGGATTGTGGAGAACCCCACATGATCATCGAGGGCCAAAAAAGATATGAGAGGAAATAGGATTAACAACTGGAAACACTATACTGTGAGAAAAGCAGAGAGAAAATAATTTTAAGATTTATTTTAATTTTATACATACAAGAACTGGGGTGTAGGCCAGACATGGGGGCATGAAAGGATTCACCGGAGACAGAGTGGGGAGCAGAACAGGTGGGTTGACTGAAACACATTGCTGAGGGGAGCAGCTGGCGAGATAGGAGAGGTCTGCTGCGCCATGTGGGTCAGCTCCCTGCCGGGGATTGAATTTATGCCACAGTGGCTGCCTATAGCTTGGATAGCAGTGACTTTAGCTCCTGCACCACCAGGGAGAGGCCCCCAAAAGAAATTTAATAAGATGTCAGTAATGCACAGTGCAGGGTGGGTGAGATGAGCCACAGAGGATGAATGCAGTCTTGAAAAGATTTCTTATCTAAATATAATCTCTCTCAAACAAAAAGAAATCTGTAGCAACCCTGAGATTAACAGTGAGATCAGAGAGAAGAGGCAAAGGTTTGACAGGTTCACACTTGACCACCCGAAATGCATATTTCTGCAAAAGGAAATAATGTGGCAGGTTGAAAGAAAGATGAAAATGGGTAAATAATGAATAAAGCACTTACAGAATTGACAAGTCACACTGAGCACAATGTAATTCCATATATTGTACTTTACAAAAAGGCTGTAGAGCATAAAATGACTGTTTGGGACAAGCTTTACTGCTGCTTCACAGGCGAAAAGACAAATAGCCAGTGGGGTCTACTTGCTGCTTCAGGCTGAGCTTGTGGGTGACCCTGTGTGAAAGAGTCTTCCTTTTCTGATCCTGCCCACGGTCCTCACCCTTCCCCACTCATGCCAGACCTTAGGGTTCCTTGCATGCACTCAGATATAAAGTGAAAGAAGTCTTTTAAGAATATTTTTGTGCTTATTCTCAATATTCTCCACCCCTAATTTATTTATTTTAGTTTCTGCACTGGTTTAAAATTGTTTTGGTTTGGGCCCTCCCTGGTGGCGCAGCGGGTTAAAGCGCAGCACTGAGAAGCGAAAGCCACTTCCGCATGAGTTCGATTCCCGCCTGCCCTGGAGTTGACCACCTGGCACGGCAGACCTCTCCTGACCTGCCCGTGGCTCCCCTCAGCAGTGTACTTGTCAGTCAGACTGTTCTGCTCCCCACTCTGTCTCTGTTGAAGCCTCTCACCGCCCCTGAGCCTCTGGCCTGTACCCCAGCTCTCTATGCACAAATAAATCTTTTAAAAAAATTGTTTTGGTTTGGTTTAGATGAAAAACTTTAGAACATCAAAATAAAATCAGTGAAAAAAGTTGAGGAAGTCCATAGAGAGGGAAGCAGGGTTCTGGAACACACTTTCTAATCTCAATCCTGCTGGATGCCTGCGGACTCCACTCGGCAAGAGATGTAATCTCTGTGGTCCACGGCAAGGCTGTGAAATTAGAGATGGTGTGGGCACAGATCCCAGCCCTGTGTTTGGTGCTTGATGCACACACTTCATGTTGATCTAAAGTTAAGTATAACTTTAATTATTTTTTCTTATTACTAAAGCAATACATGCACAACAGAGAAAATATTAGAAGAGAAAGGGAAAACTAAAGCAGCTGCCATCTCTCCAGATACAGCATCTCTCCAGAAACATCTCTGTGTGTGTTACGTAAAGGGAAGAAGAGGTCATATTACGCGTGTTGTTTTGCAGCTCACCACTTCTGTCCACCATAGTCAATGGTCTTTTTATTCCTATCAGAAATATTCTTCTATGTCATTTCTACAGACTGCATAAAATTAATGCTGCAGTTGAACCAATTGCTTATGGTTTAGCATCTTTCATTACTTTCAAATTGAGGGATTTTACTAATATTATAACAACAGTTGCTAGCAAACCTGGTCTTTATTTAAATGTCTCCTTAGTAAAAAGTTGCAGAACTGATTTTGCTTGGTCTAAAAAAATATGTGTGTGTGTGTGTGTATACCTGTATGTGCTTTTATACACACACACACACACACAGAGATATTTTACACACACATATATAATTGTGTGGATATATAATATTAAAATATCTCCAGCAATTTTAAATTAGCATTTGTGCCTGGTAGTGGTATATAAGTGTATCCATTTCCCCCACTTTTGCAATGAAGAAAACAATCTTTGCATATTGAAGAAGGTAAAAGTTTACTGCTTAAATTTCTATTTAGTTGATTTATTAGTGAGTTGGCACTTTTAAAATATACTGATTGGGGGTTTGTGCCCTGTGGGGCACCGCATGAAAGCACCGCATTGTGAAGCTCTCCAAAGCCACTGCAGCATGACTTCTATTCCTGCCCAGGAAGCTGACCCCCATGGCTCAGCAGACCTCTCCTGACTGCCCACTGCTCCCCTCAGCAGTGTATTTCAGTAGATCTGCCTGTTATGCTTCCTACTCTGTCTCTGGTGAATCCTCTCACCCACCACACCTCTGGCCTGTACCCCAGTTCTGTAAACATAAATAAATCTTTAAAAAATATATATACTGATTGGCCACATGATTCTTATTTTACTTTGAGAATTGTCTGTTTTTCTGATAGAGACTTTGAAGTGGCAGCTGATTTTTTCTTTTGTGGCTTCACGACTTCACTTACTAAGGACTGATCTTTGCTTACATGTCTGTGACCAGCTCCACTTCAGGCTGCTTCAGGGCAGATCCTGTTCTATTCTTTTTGGCATCCTGAGCACTGGGCAAGAAGAGCTCAGGAAACATCCAGTAAGTGTGTGGATGGCCAGATCCCAGGAGAGTGGAAGGACAGGTGTACCTCAGCACCATAGCCACACAGGGGGCAGGTCTCCCCTAAGTCACCCTTGTGAGTAGAGCTCACAGCTGTCTCCAGGACCAAATTAAAAGGACCAAAAAACAATGCAGGTGACAGGTAAGATAGTGGGTCCAGAGAACAGGTATTCTGGTAATAGCTTAGTGGCCCGTACATGTTCAGGTGAGGTCAGCCGAGGGACAGTGTGGTGACAGGTCTGCGTCAGGCCTGTCTGTTCTTCTGTTCTGTCAGGGTTTTCCCATCTAATACTTGGAACGATTTTATCTGCCTTCCTCACTCTGAATATCTTCTCTGGAGTATAAAGGACCATTACCTATTTATAAGGAAGGCCTTTTACTGGGCTGCAATCACTTGCTCTCATAATACCTGGGGGAGCTGTTTCTGTACACCTGACGGATGTGGTCACAGGTTGTCTGTCCCTGCAGTCATCCAGGTGGTGGGGCCTTGACTGTAGCACACTCTGGTGGTGCCCTCTCACCTGCCTGCTTCCCCTTTAATCTTTTCAATTCCATACAGTTACAGAGAAAGCTTTTTAGCCACACAAAGAAGGGACATTAACAATGGATCGTAAATTCTTTATAGATTTTTAAGAGTTTCATATGCTCAATAAACATTTTACTATCTTTACTGTATAAAATTTAATTCTAAATCTATGTTTATTATCAAAAAGTATATATTGGTGTGGTGATTTTGGCTTATTACAGATTTGTGTATTATGTGCACACTGTTGTTTTTTGGTGGGGGGGACAGATAGTTTTAAAAATTTCCCACCTGTTAGGTATTCAGCCAGAATCAAAAGAAAATAAAGACAAAACTCCCTTGAGGAAGGCATTCTTAATTTGTATAAACTGTGGCTAATGTACCAGAATGTTCTCTTTGAAATAAATAACATGTAAATCTTGCATCTTACATCATTTACTGACATGTTTACATTAGAATTAGATATGACATTTAAAATATGTCCATGCTAGAGGAAATAAAATTTTGACATTTACTTGGTTTATTGGATGATGGTGGACTTCCAAGTTTTATGACTTAAATTCTTAGTAAATGTGGGCCCTCTCTGGTGGCGCATCAGGTTAGGACGAAGCACACTGCAAACAAGTAGCAGCTCCTTCAGTGCGAGTTCAATCCCCAGCCCCAGAGCTGACCCACATGGCGTGGCAGTGGCAGACCTCTCCTGCAGGACCCTCCCACTGCTCCCCTCAGCAGTGTACTTCGTCGATCTGCCTATTCTGCTCCCCACTCTGCCTCTGGTGAATCCTCTCACGGCTCCTGTGTCTCTGGCCTGTACCCCAGTTCTATATGCATAAATAAATATTTAAAAAAAAAAACAAAAAACTACTACATTCTCTGTTTAAAAAGAAATTCTTAGTAAACATTTTTGAACCTGTGACTTCCAGTTTGGTTATCAGTAGAAGCACAATTAATCTATTAAATGTGATTAAACTTTTTTTTTTTCATTTTAAGAATATGCTGTCTAGGAGTGTCCTGTTGCTTTTGTTTCATCTGGGAATTTCTGTGCTTGTTTTTTTTTTTTTTCCTTACCTTGTTCCTTTTAGTACAGTAATTGGTTTCTCTCCCCAGGTGTAGTCCCCATAATTCTGTCATCAAGTCACCTGTGCACCATCCCCATAGTCCCTGGTGCTCTTCCCTCCCCGTCCTGCTGGATAGTCAGTTTGCTAGTTTTTCCTTTTTGTGGACCTTTTGTTTGGCTTGTCTATATTCCAAATGTAAGTGAAACTGTCCGATATTTGTCTTTTTCCTTCTGACTCATTTCAAGGAGCGTAATCCCTTCCAGCTCCATGTTGCCACAAATGGCATGAGCTTCTTTTTTGATTGCTGAGTGACATACCGTTGTGTATAATACACCTTTTGATCCATTTGCCTGTTTGGAGGCATTTGGATTGTTTCCAGATGCTTGCAAGTCAGGAAATGTTATGACTGTATAGAAGCCCTGGGAGTGGGGATAGTCTCACCATGTGATACACAGTCATCAAACTTGGGCATGGAAAAACAGGCAGGAGAAATACTAGCAAATTTTGAAACAATCTTAGCAAAAAAGCCAGGAAAATAATCAGGTGTATGGATAATGTGAGTCAAATTAAGGTTAGTAGAAATCATACGTGAAGGTAGGGCTGGGAGAAGATGTATGTGAATGAACATTCAACAGTGGAATGAACTCTGTAAATATCCCCATCACAGGACTTTGATGGAGGAGGCAAGCGGAGCATACTAAAATAGTACCCCCCCCAAAAAAAGGCTTCTGCTCAAACTTAGCAAACACATCAAAAAGTAGGGTAGGTGTTTGTGATCCAAATTGAGCTCTTGTGCTCAACTGTAGATAGGTTAAGCTATTGACTTCAGGATCTTACAGTGGAGGACACTCCCAAGGGAACATGACTGGAACCCCACTCTGGGGAAACAAGCAAAATGGCACATGTCACTGCGTTTGAGGGAGCCACTTTGTATTGTTGTTAACAGACCTCTTTATATTCTGGCACTGATCTTTTGTCAACATGGGACAGATGGTTCTTATGTTCAGCGTGGTCCCCTGGGAGAAATAGTGTATTCTGGAGCTGTGACATCTCCCAGGCAGGCAGTGAGGTTTCAGATCTGGCAGACTTTCAGATTAGACCCCAAGTTTCCTTCCTAACCCTACTTACCACATTCTCCTGATGCATTCTCTCTTCCTAGCTCTCACACTCTGGGGAGTATCTCTAACTGGCCCGCACCCCTGCCATCTTTTGACAGTTAATTTTTCACAGAAACAATCCTACATGCTCCTGACCACCTCTCCTCCTCCTTCCCCTCTCCTCCCTTTCCTCCCTCCCTCCTGCTGATTTGTTATTATGTACTGCAGCTGCCCCGGAGGATTTTAAATAGACCCATAATGGCACAGCAGAGCCTCTTAGAAGTTTAAATATAACCTTCTTGGTAATCTGGTCTGTGGCCCTGCAGTAACAGCACCTGGAGAAGAAGGCAATGGGTGAGAGAGGCCCTGGGGTTCTCCCCTGAGATCACCGCCAAGCCATCTCTCTCTGGTGTCCTGTGATCTGAAAGGGTTTAGACCCAGCCTTGTGCCTCAGCCTCAGTGGAGATTGGGCTGGCTTGGCAGTGCCTAGAAGTGTAAGCTCAGTGTGATACCAGAGCAAAAGAGACCTGGTGAATGATTTGGGAGCCCAAATCCCTGTCCACCCACCCTGCCAGTGTGTCACTCACCCTTTGCCTTTAGTCCTGTTTATTTAACCTTTGGCCTGTGTGGGAACCCAAAGTGGGAAGAGCTAATTAGTATTAATGGCCTCAGTGGCCACACTTTTTTTTTTTTTAAAGATTTATTTATACATACAGAACTGGGGTACAGGCCAGAGGCTCAGGGCGAGAGGCTTCTTCACCAGAGACAGAGTGGGGAGCAGAACAGGCAGATCCACGAAGTGCACTGCTGAGGGGAGCAGCGGGCGGGTCAGGAGATGTCTGCTGGGCCATGTGGTCACCTCTGGAGCAGGCGGGAATCGAACTCATGGGGAAGTGGTTTTAGCTTCTCAGTGCAGTGCTTTAACCCGCTGCGCCACCAGGGAGGGCCAGTGGCCACACTTCTTAAGGAACAAGTATGCAAATAGGAGACTCCCTGGCAAAGTAGAAAGGCCTCACACAGCTTCCAGGAGGTGGGATGGGTAGAGGCTGATCCAGGGTGGTGAAATGAGTCCTGAAGGGAAGAAAGACCAGGATGGATCTGGCCCTGGTTCCCACACCTGTCAGTGTTTTCTTGGATTTAATAATTAGCAAACCCGAAAATGAATTCACTCATTCAGCAAGTATTCACTGAGCTCTACTAAATGTGGGAATTGTCCTGAGATCAGTCGAAGCAAGGGGCCATAGGACAAGGAAGCACCTTATTAAATTCATTGAAGACCTTGATGTTGGAATGATCAACTGTTCAGGACAGATATTTTCTGGGGGATATGTGCTGATCACCATCTGGTTCCATTTTTTTCCCTGTGGAAATGTGTACTGCTCATACAAGGATGGGAATAAAAGTGATAAGACATTTAGTGGAAAAAAATTTACTTCTCTAAGGTGTAAAGAACTATGCTAAACTCTTAGTTTTGGTGGAAGTAAGAGTGATTATTTTATTTTATTTTTGGCTTACAAAAAGGCAGCTTCTTTCAACAGGAAATAATTTGAGGAGCCCTGTTCATAGAGGGTATAACCACAGCACCTCCTCTTTCTGCAGATGCTATGGGAGGGGATAAAGGTGACATCCTCAATCTCCCCATTTTCATTCCTGAGCAGGCAAGGGTTTTTGAGGGCTGACAGTGCCCTAGGCCCAAGAGTCTTCTCTTAAGCAATGCATAGTGTAAGAATTGTGACTTGGTGATTCCTCATAAGCACTAGTCCATAATTTCAGATTCAGGATTTCCAAAAGCCTTGGAATTTCTTAAAAGTGGAGAGTGGTGAAGGTGTCTCTTGTGATGTGAATGTGGAAGAACCTGAGGTTGCCAGGGGACTCAGCCAAGTGGTTAGAGGGTTGGAACTTCCAACCCCATCCCCTGACTCCAGGGAGAAGTGAGGGCCTCCAGGTTGAACAAAATTGTCAATGAATAATGACTTAATCAATCACGCCTCTGCAATGAAACCTCAATAAAAGTCCCCAAAGGAAGGTCTTGAAGAGGCTCCAGAATGGGAAACCAGAGTTTTTCCATGTGCCCTATGCCAGAGCCTATGCCCCATGAGGACGGACACTCCTTCACTTCAGGACCTCACCCGAGTTTCTTCCCACCTGGCTGTTGATTGGTCTCCTTTGTAAAAATTCACTAGTTTAATGAGTAAATGGATTTTCTGAGTTCTGTGTTCCAAAAATTTAATCAATTCTGAGGATGGTGTCCTGGGTACCTCTGATTTATATATAACCTGTTGGTCAGAAGCACTTGTAAGAACTAGGCTTATAATGGGCACCGGAAGTCTAAGAAGTCCTGGGAACTCCCATCTCGCTGGAAGTCAGAGTCCTACAGGCACCCTGGGCTCCTGGAGTGTCTGCACTAGAGGGTGGCTTGGGAGACAGAGGCCCCAATGGTGGCATCTGACACTATCTCTGGGTCGGTATTATAGAATTACCATACTAAGGTTGAGGTCTCAGACATCCTGCTGGAGAATTGCTTGTTGTTTTGAGTTCACATACCTAGTTCTGTTTTATCCCTCCAGTACCCTTTGAAGTGAATTTTGTCATTCCATTTGATAAAAGAAAAACTAACATAGATGAAATGTTTTTCCCAAGATCAACTGGCTGATAAGCTGTGGGCCAAGATACCTGTCTTGAATAAGATTATGTGATCATCTGCATCCTTGTATGCTTAGGGTAAGTCTGATATAGGCCAGATCCCAAACATAGGGGCTTGCTGTCTAAATGCAGAGAAGGGAACACCATATCCCACATCATAATAAAATCTTCCAAGATGCCAATATACAAGGCAAGCATGACAGGTACTATATGTAAGCTAGGTTTTGTACCAGTCTTGCCACTAGATTTGTCTTTTTGGAAAATACCTTAATTTCTTTCTGAGACCGGATGGGTGGGGTGGACAATAAGGTCTTTCCTGGTCTTGCTCCCTAGCCTGTGGATCTGTGGCAGGTCAACTGGTGCACTGAAGGTGGGAAGGTCCTTTCACAGATCCTGACCCAGAAAGAATTTACCCGAGTTTCATATAAGCCAGGAAAGTTTCACTGGAGCAAGGACAGGACTCCAGGCTGACTCTCCAGGGAAGTCCCAGAGGGTGTGTATTTGTTATAGGGCACTCCAAATCTGTTAAGATCACAGGGGGAAAGGGGGACACCCCTGAAGCCCCAAAACCTGCCTGCTCTAAGTGGGTTCTGCCATCTGCCGCAACAAGACAAAACATAAAACTTCAATGAAAAGGGACTGTAATACAGTAAATATACAATATGGAACACAAAGAATATAACTTCTAAATGAAACACCTGAAGCTACTCATCCCCTCATGGGGAAAAGTCAACCCAAAAGGGATTGGCCCAAAGCAAGGCCTGAAAGCTGCCACTAGACTAAAGCACCGTCTGGCCGGGACCCATGGAAAAGGGTCAGAAATGGCCAGACAAGTCTGGGAGGAAAAGAGCAAAATCAAAATCAATATAAACACTGCCATAGTCACTTCCCTGCAGGTATCTCACCCACATCTGCCTTAACCAGTCCAGGGTCAGGAAACAAGCCCGGTTTCTTCATCACATGCTTGCTGCTCCATGTGGCTTCCTTAGGTCTCCTCCTCCATCCTGCTTTCTTTCCTTCTCTTCTCTCCTTTTTCTCTGCTCAGCTCCACCCTCCTTCTGGGTGGGTCAGGGAACTTGGAACTTCCCTTTTTCCTAGAGACCACCCTGTTACATATTCAGTCTTCCAGTTGTAAAACTCCTTCCTGATCTTAGCTCCAGAGGTTCCACTTGATCAGAGCTGCTAGTAAACCCATGGACTATCTCCAGGAGCCTGGGACAAGGTAATAGCTCAAGAGCACACAGCTTGAGTGGAGCATGGTGAGACAAAGTGGGCATAAACCAAGTAATTATGGAAAAGTGCAGCATCTCCAGTGCCCACTATGGCTTACTGTGCCCAGGACCCCTGGTGTCCAGTGGCTGGTGACAGTTCTGAACTGTTCCTCCCCACCCTCCTCTCCCTCCCCCATCCCAGTCTGGCACTGACCAGATGGCCTGCAAGCCAGCTTGTTTATCTCACAAATGTTTGTAAAATAAGTTGATCCTTTCCTGCTTTTCTTTATCAGCCTGGATAATATTTGCATTGCTAATTGCTGGCTTTCAAGATGAAAGGGCCTAAAGGCTTTTCTGAATTGGGGAAGTGCTCCTCTGTTCTTTTGCTACCCAGGCCTGTGCCCCTCAACCTTCTTCTTCAGTCACAGGTTAAAGGGGAAGATAACTCAGATGTCCCTCTGATTCCCCAGGCTTACAAAATGGGGTAGAGCCTCAACAATCTGAGGGTCTCATCCTAATATCTTGGATCTGCAGTTGGTGAAGTTTTTAGGAAAATGTATTTCACACACAGCATATATTGTTATCTAAGAACCTTCTACCTGTCCTATTCATCTTTCTTTCACAGCAGCAGAGACACTTTCATTAATAGCCAACATCTGCATTCTTCTTGCCTTGCAGGGTAAAGCACTTTATGCCTTATCTCATTGCTTTCTTTCAACGACCTAAAGAATTATGTGTTGCTACTATCCCATTTCATAAAAGAGAACATTGAGTTTCAGAGAGTATTATGCTAAGTGGCACAGTGGAAGTGTGGTGACAAAGTGAAATCCACTCTTTCCCAGTGAGAAACCTAATTTCTCATCATTGCACCAACCTGGCTTCTTTAGAGAAGACCTAACCCGTGCTTTAACGATGCGGTTTCCGTATGTCTACCTTGCACTCTTAAACTTAGATTCCTTGACGTAGCTGTTTATCTTGTTGCGTCACTAACTTGGTTAGCTTATTTTCCACAAATGTTCTTAGGCTTCTTTTCCTCTGCTCTGTATGGGTGGACTCAATTTTTTTTTTACTATTCCAGTTACCTTCACTTTTGCTTCTCATCAGGTCTGACTGTGAACTCCAGTCACTCCAAATTCTGGTGGGTGATCAGAGCTGAGTTCTGGTTCCTTCTTTCATTCCTGAAGCCTCAGAGTAGCCCGAGGACCTGCAGGCTCCTTGGCTTTCGGCCACCATCCCGGGGGCTGGTGCAGAGGCCTGGGGCAACCTCTCCTGGCCAGGCTAGCTGGCAGAGCAGACATGGAACTGGATTTCAGCACACACCTGCAGCGCCGTCTGGCTTCTGTGCCCAGGAAGGCGAGGTGGCTTGGTGTCCATCTGGACTCAGCACTCACCTCCCGGGAGGACAAAACCCGAATTAGCTTGTCACGGCTGAGCAGAAAAGGGCATTTGTGTACTCTGAGGCTTGGAGAACAGAGATGGACTTGCCAGCATTTTGCTCAATTCTGTCTTCCCACTCCATGACTAGCATTACTTATTTTTAGCTTCATTTCTCTTTTGATTACTCAATTGTCTTAAACAACTTTGAGAGAAAAGTGACATCTATGTCAGACAATGGTAAAGGAATATCTTGCTGGAAATGTACTGATGTAAAGCCATTTTATTGACCTGGAAGTTACTCTAGTCTTTATGACCTCTTAGATTTGGGAGAAGGAGATGTCACAATAATGGAATGAGCTAAAGGATGATAGTTTGTCCTGGTGATAGTTCATCCTAATTGACACTGCCTTTCCACATGGCCCTGACACTGTAGAAGCATCTACTGGCCTAGAAACAGAGCTGGTCCTTACCCAGGAAGTTTTCCACTTTCATTAAGAAACTGAAGATGGGCCCTCCCTGGTGGTGCAACTGGTAAGGACCCAGCACTGCAAGCTAGCTGCTGCCACCTCAGTGTTAGTTCGATCCCTGCCCCGAAGGTGACCCACATGGCCAGACAGACCTCTCCTGACCCGCCCGCTGCTCCCCTCAGCAGTGTACCTCATTGATCTGCCTGTTCTGCTCCCCACTCTGTCTCTGGTGAATCCTCTCACTGTCCCTGCACCTCTGGCTTGTACCCAGTTCTGTATGCTGAAAGAAAGAAAGAGAGAGAGAGAAAGTTGAAGACATAGATTTCAAAGGAATTCAAAGCTTGCCCACTCCTTTTCTAAACCCCAGAATATCTGAATGTGAAAAGGAACTTGCTGATGGAACTCAGATGCTGAGAGGTGGCATGAAGAACCTCAGTCATTGGCCTCTCATAGGAACATCATTCAAATGAGAAAACCCAGTTCAGGAAGGGCTACTCACCATGGTTATTCGTGAAGCAAGGCACTGAGACTAGGTTACTGGAGCTCTTTGGGAATCGGTGAGGAGTGGAAACAGATAGGAACAGGCCAGAGAAGACTGAGAAAACCCAGCTCTGTTTGACACAGTCTGTCATGCTCGTTTTATTTGGAAAGAAGGGAGGGTGCTGAGCACATTTGTGTTAGGAAATTTTCTTGAGAATAAAGATTTGTAAGTTGAATGACTTTATCCAGAATGTTCAGTTCATTTTGGGATTAGTCTAAATTACAGGTGTCACAGGTGCAAGCAGGACTATTCCCCACAGCCGCATTTCCCCTGGGCTCCCCCTGTGTGCTTGCCGTGTGTGGTAACAGCTCACATTGCATCTGCACTTGCCTTTTCCTACTTACTTAAGACCACAGACCCCGCAAAGTCAGCAGGTGCTGGCATGTTCTGGAGAGTTCTTGTTAGGCTATGCCACAGTCACAAAGAGCACTAGTGCTGTATTTGCTGGGAATGGCTGCCATTTTGTGGGAGCCTTGGAGTTTCCTTGTTACCACTCCCAGGCAAGGCGCCTTTTGCCAAAGACATCATATTGGTTTTGCATGACTGCGGCCTCCACCGACTTTCTCAGTTCTGCTCTCATTGAGCTCCATGGCGTCTGCCTTGCACTATGGACTCTTTCACGCCCTATGGTCTGTTCCCTTTGAGACCTTTAGGACACAAAGGAGATCATCCTTTTTGAGTCCTTCTAAGCAAATAATCAAAGAAACATCAAACAGACTGATAAAGAGAAAAAACCATATAGGTGTTTAAATAATGCTGGAAAAACACATGACTAACTGGTCCTTGTGGTTTCAGGCGCCACCTAAATAGCTTAGCTAAGACAGCAGAACTTGGGGAGAAGGAGAAGTCAGTTATGGGGGTCTTAGGGAAGTAGAAAAAGATATGGAGATTTCACTTTTTTCTTCTCCCTTGAAAAGAGATGAGATTAGGTCTTCCACATCTATATCCTTGCAGAGAGAAGGTTACAGATAAAATACCTTTTTCAAAAGCAGCCTCTACCCAGCCTTCACATGACCTCTATGAAATGAACCGTTGCCATAAACATGTTTTGGGGTGGCAGGTTTTTGCTCCTTTGCAGACCACAGACTCCCTGTGGATGTTATAGTTTCCTACTGAGCACCTGCCTCAAGCGTAGAGCTTCCTCATGATCTGCAATGAAATCTCTGATAGATAAAATCTCACCTCCCATATGTTGTATGCCTTTACCAAAGTGGGGTGCTGGTAACATCTTTTCTTATAAAGATTTTAATGAAATAGCTCTTCAGTTTTTACTGACATTCCTTCCATTCCCTGAGGGCCCACAGGTAAGACTGGGGAGGGTCAGGTGATAGCGGGTTTCTAGTCTGCCTCTCCCATTCTTCCAAGACAGCTTTGTTAATGGAGTGAACTTACTTGATTCCTTCCTTCCTTAAGCTCTGCCCCAGCTGCTGCTGCTTTCTCATGACAACAGACTCTGCAGGGCCCACTCTCCCAAGGTCCAGGACATGCCCAAACATGAAAGTACAGAGGTGACTTTCACTCGGACAGGGCCATCATTGGTCCTAGCCAATGGCTCTTCTTGAAGAAGCAAGAGACCCTGCCTTCAGTGTTGGTAGGTGGGTGAGGCTTAGTGAAAATGTTACAGGGCAACCCTGATGTAAAATGGGTTGCCTGATTCTGGGTCCTCACCCATGCACTTATAGTGACTTATAATAACACTCAACTGCAGACACACACAAAAAAGTTAATGAATGGTTTATTTAAAAAAGAAGGGGAAATAAATGAATAACTCAGTGACAAAGAGAGGGAGATAAATTGACAAATGTGCCCTATCGGTTGTGCAGACCTGGAATCCCAGTAGCACATTGAGAGCCAGTGAAAAGCCAAGAGCCAAGAGGCCAAGAGTCAAGAGACCCAAAAGCCAAGAGAGTAAGAGGCCCCCAAGGGCTACATGTCTGGCTTTATACCAAACCTGGTTACTTAACTCCAGCATCCTCCCTGGGTGATGATGGGATTTGTAGTTCTGTGTGTCTTGATGGCTTTGGTCTGTAGTGGAGTGGAGTCCACAAACCTGTGTGGAGTTTGTTCAGGGCATCCTTTCCCCTAAACAAAAAGAGCATCAACACGGAAGCAGAATGTTCCAAATGCAACTCTGACACCTTGGGCAGGTCCCTTGGTAGTTCCAAGCATTAGCGTCTCATCTTGACATTGATGTTAAAAATGCCTTTGCCACGGGGTTGTTGAGATGATGACAAAGGCAAATAGAGTGGTATTCTTATGATTACCTCAGAAAGTTGCCATAAACTTATCAGCACCCTGTTAAGAAACTGAGTGCACTTTGCTGTCCACGGTACTTTGGTCTTTGTCATTACAATTTTTGTGAATGTTTTCCAAGAGGTGGATAGGTGACCGTTGTTCTGAGCCAACTCCACTGAGGGCCCTAAATGCTGTCTGCACTATCGTTTTTTCTGTCACTATTTATGGCAACAAGTAAGATACAAGTAAGAACCACCAGGGGAGCCTGCAGCACCCTGCCCACCGCTCTGCGACCTGGGTCCGAAGTCTGTGTCTTTTGGACCCACCGTGATGTCTCCAGGGCACAGTCCAGCCTGCCGCTCCTTCTCCAGGCCTGGCCTTGCCCTCACTCCGCCTTTCCCCTCTGGTCCCACTCTCCTCCTCGGCCTCAGTCTTGCCCAAACCACGTTGCCTCCCCACCTCCCATCCCGCTTTTAGCTTTGACTTGGTTCAGTAATGGTCCTCACTCCACTTTAATAGCTTCCACACCAACAGGGGCCAGTTAGGTCCAAGGTTCCTGTATATTTTACAATACCAGTGCCCATTGTTGCTGCCCACAGCCCCTGGCACTACCACCACTCCCCCCAAAATAGAAAGAAATGATTCTCCATGGATGGTTCATGGGAGATAGCTGTTACAAAATGTGATTGCCCCCAAATCATGGAAAATATAATGAGACCTCTGTGGGCCTGTTGGTGCTATCTTTTAGTATACGAATCTATTAGCATCTCTCAGCGGGGAAATAACATTTTCATGTGGGTCAGGTGGGTTTAAGATTAAGAAACAGTGTAAAAAAATGAAAGTCTTTTTTTTTTTTTTTTTGTAAGCAGCTCTAGGTGTTCAAAGAAGGCAGATATAATGAGCTCAGAGGGATGAGCAGGTCGAGAGGGGCTTGAGGATGAGCAGAACAGGAGGCTGAGAAGGCAGGACAAGAGGAGGGGGGAAGACACAGGAGGGGTCCAGGTGGGTGGTGCGGAGAGAAGGGGGTCGTGCTGAGGGTGTGGGTCACTGCGGGATCTTGTGCAAGGACTGAAAATCCTCCAGACAGAGATTCCAACGCTTTACTGCAGAGGGAATTGGGCGGCACAGAGGACGCCAGCCTTGTGGTCGCGCCTGGTGAGATAGCACATGCGTGGCCTCGCCCCTAGGCATTCAGAAGTTTGAAAGCTGGGTAGAGGTCTCTAATGAGGGACCATTCCGAGCTGGTACCCAAGTGCCAGGTGTGTCCGATACTTGTGCCAGCAGGGATGTCAGTCGTGAACTGAGCTGAGCCTCTATTTCTGCTTTGCTTCATCTCTACGCTTGTGTGGGCTTGTGTGGGCTTGGTGCCCTTCCAGGCTTTAGCAGAAGTCAGTTGTGCATGTGCTTGTGCATGCTATCAGAGGCTCATGGCTGGGGAGCACTCCCCTCCCTGATAGCCTCCAACCCCACTTGAGCCCCCTCCCCAGTTTTACTTCTGATTGATGATAACAACGAATGAATTTCAATTTGACCAGTGCTGATGGGCATGCTGGAAGACATTCTGTTTAATCGGATTAAAAAAAAAAAAAAAGCAGTTGACATGTATCCAACACTTGCTTGTGCTCGTTCCTTTGCCTAATTCTAATGCACATCCCAGAGTCATTGAATCCTTTCAACTATCCTTATGTGGAAGTTGGTACCATGGCCAGTTTACGCTGAAGAAGCTCTGACTGGTAGTGGCTGGACACTTCCTGAATATTTAGAGCCACCAACAAGCTGATCTTTTCTCAGATCAGTTGGCTCAGGTCTAACATGTAGGCATTTCCCACCTGAATATTCTTCCTTTTAGGGTATTGTGGGCTTGAGAAAGACTGATCCAGGGGGCCAAAGAAGTGGGTATCCTAAACTGTGGCATTTACCCACATGTAAATATTGAAGCTTCAGCTTTTGATCTGGTGAATGGATGGTGCACACACTTCATTTAGGAGTGACAGCCTGTTGTGATTGTTGCCACGGAAGTGCTTGATCGGTGACAACATGCCATATGGGCCTCACCATCCATGGGCTTCCGTTCTGCTGCCCTGGCCTGGCTCTTATAGAGGTGAAGGTGAAGGTGAGTTTAAACTCTCCACATGCAATGCTGTGGCTGAAGCACTGTTTGTTTTTTTTTTAAAAAAATCCTTTCTTGTTTAATGGGTTCTTTATGTGTATTTGGGAGAAAAACCAAGACTCCTTAAGAAGCATCTTTGGCAGGAAGCTCTGGAGGTTTAGCTGGAGTTGGCTGGAAATGAAGCCACCTTCATCAATTGGCCAGCCAATTAAGTGAGTTTCATGCTTGCAGGAGGTTGACTTTTCTGTCCCCACTTCTTGGAGGTGTGAGTGCCTGCCCCCACAGATGTCTGCCTCAGAGACAAGGGAGATGGTCTCTTTGGCAGTGAAGAGAGTTCTAGTAACATCAGCAGCTCAAAGGAGTACCTTCCATGGGATACACAGCATCCCTGAGTGGAGGGGGGGTCCACTCCCAAGGGAAGCATCTTGCAGAGAAAGTAAAGGCTCCTCTAAACAGGGAAAC
This sequence comes from Condylura cristata, assembly GCF_000260355.1. NCBI lineage: Eukaryota > Metazoa > Chordata > Mammalia > Eulipotyphla > Talpidae > Condylura > Condylura cristata. The sequence continues at coordinate 12,540,287 of NW_004567137.1, forward strand.
CAAAGTTTATGTAAGAGGCACATGGAAAGTGCTCCCATTGGGTGATCTCTGCTTTTCAGTAACTGGAGTGCTGCCTGTAAGTCACTCATGTTTTCCATCCCTTGGTAACTTCATTTTTTTTTTAAAGATCTATTTATTTATGCATACAAGAACTTTAGTACAAGCTAGCGGTGTGTGTGTAGGGAGAGGGAAGGTGAGACGATTCACTGAAGACAGAGTGGGGCACAGAACAGACAGATCTACTGAAATACACTGTTAAGGGGAGCAGCAGGGGAGACAGCAGAGGTCTGCTACACTGTGTGGGTCACCTCCCTGGCCAAGAATTGAACTTGCACTGAAGTGGCTGCTTCTAGCTTGCAGTGTGCGTCCTTACCCGTTGTGCCATCAGAGAGGGCCAGAAACTTAATAGTTAGATTTGCTGAAAATAGTTGTATTTATCTTGACTTTCTATTGAATGTAATAGTGGGCTCTCTAGAGCTCCAAGAGGCCATTTCTGTTCCAGAAACTTAGCATCCTTTTTAAGGGACAAAGCTTCACCACGCACCTCTCAGTCCTCTGGCATTCCTGCTTTGGGAGCAATGTGCTTTGTCTTTCCCCTCCAGCTGCACTTCTGTGTTGCTGCCACTCAGATGGACCCAGGTGGAACCTGCTGCATTTTCCTTCCTCCCCACCCCCAGGCCCCCAGGCTCTGACATGCCAGGATAGTCATCCCTAAGGGACTTAGACTCACAGGCTCAGGCCTTAAAGAAGTCTGGGAACTGCTGAGCAGACCTGCTAGTGGATCGGAAACATTGGTGTTTGCAGGCTGGCCTGAAACGGCATTCACCACTTGACCTTGGGTCTGTGTGAGTGGGCTTTTGGAGTTCTACACAATAACTTTAGAATTAAGTTTTGGAATGTAATGCATTTGTAGAATTGGGACAGGCCAAGCTCTTTAATAAGATAAAGACGGTGAGATCTTTAGTCTTAGAAATATGGGTTCCAAGTTCATGTCAGTTAGCCGCCTCCCTCCCCTCTTCCCTTTCTGGAGTGAATAGAAACTTTGGCACCTTGTTCACAAATGACGGCTCCCACTAGCCTGAACTGTGTCTTCAAATGTGTTGATGAGTCTGCTGCATGTGGTGGAGTTCGGAGTTCTAGGTATCAGCCTTGGGAGAGTAATTAGGCTATGAGAAATTTGCTTTCAAAATTTGCAAATGCTCTGAAAGCTCCTATTTTGCTCTTCCACCAAACTCCTCCTCACAGTGAGAGCTTACTCTAGCAGAACTGGCTTTTACTTGTGTTTCACTGGCCTGGTGCTGCCCGGCCATTTGTAGAGGTGCTAATCAGCTATAACAGGGCATGCTGGGAGGGGGTGGGGTGATGCCAGGTGCTGTTAAGTCACCGTTGGAGGCAAAAAACATCTGAAATAATGTGGATGTTTCTGGCGTGTGGAAGCTCAGCCCCAGAATCGGAGGACTTTCCTCTTAAGGGCACTCCTTGACAACAAAGACTCATCATGCCTTCCATAACCTAGTTTGTATCAAATAGAATCATCACCTTTCCTGATGATATGGAGGAGATAAGCAGTGCGTGTTGGAAGAGCTCCATTATTCACTGGAAGTTCCTCCTCCCTTATACGGGGCTTCTCATAAACTTCAGTAAGTTTTTGTTTTTAAGTAATTTACTAAATTTATTAATTATACATCTATTTACATTGTTCTTTTTTTTTTTTTTAAAGATTTATTTATTTATTCATATGGAACTGGGGTACAGGCCAGAGATGTGGAGGGTGAGAGGATTCATCAGAGACAGAGCGGGGAGCAGAACAGGCAGTTTGATGAAGTACACTGCTGAGGGGAGTAGCGGGCGGGTCAGGAGAGGTCTGCCGTGCCATGTGGTCACCTCCGGGACAGGTGGGAATCGAACTCATGCAGAAGTGGCTTTAGCTTCTTAGTGCTGTGCTTTAACCCGCCGCGCCACCAGGGAGAGCCAACATTGTTGTTCATTTTAAGACAATGTTTACTGCCCCCTCCCCCAATTCGCCTGGGCATCATCACCACAGCCCCCAAGCTCCTCCCTCCCGCCTTCCCACCCCTCTCCTTCCCCGTCTCCTGTTGGATCTCTCTGGTTTATAATTGCCTGTTTGTTTTTCGTTTTTCTTTTTTTTTTTTTAAGGTTTACTTATTTATTCATACAGAACTGGGGTGTAGGCCAGAGGAGTGGTGGGTGAGAAGATTCACCAGAGACAGAGGGGGGAGCAGAACAGGCAGATGGAAGAAGTACACTGCTGAGGGGAGCAGCGGGCTGGTCAGGAGAGGTCTACTGCGCCATGTGGGTCACCTCCAGGACCCGGGATAAAACTTGTGCTGCAGTGGCTTGGGAGAGCTTCATAATGTGGTGCTTTAGCCCGTTGTGCCACCAGGGACAGCCCAGCTTTGAGTTTTTAAATAAGACTCAGTGGATACTTCTCCAGGCCCAGGTTAGGGACCCTGCCTTTCCCTTGTGAGGCCTGTTTTTCTAGGTCTTAAGAAGGAAAAACAGAAACCCTCCAGATGAATCGGAATTGAGGCATGGAGAGGATGTGCTTAGAACAGCAGGAAGAACTGTCAAAGGTGCCTTGGATGAGGTGGATCACGGTGGCAATTTCTTTTCTCCTTTGAAGCCTGCATTTGCTGTCCCTCTCTGTGGAGGATTTCAAACTGGGAGGACTAAGCACGGGTGAATAGGCCCTTCCTCCAGCTCCGCCTGCAGGAGCTTGGCTGCCCTCCTTGGCTGCCCCCGCCCGCCAAGCAGCCTGCATGGACTAGGAAAGGGAGTGGACAATGGGCTCCGTGCAAAAACAAGCGGTGGCCTTTTCCCTTTCTTCCCTCTGGCGTTAGGAAAAGAGCCGTTTCTAAGATGACATGGTCACCTGGGTTTGCATTCAACTAGGGCTTTTTTCTTTCTTTTGTACTTTTGCCCACTGACCTTGGTACTTGCGGACAGTGCTGCCCATGCTTGGAGACACAGGCCTCCCTTTGCCCCTGTTCTCTGGGGACTAATAAGTACAGGGCAATGGCAGGCCGTCCTGTGTGTGTGTGTGTGTGTGTGTGTGTGTGTGTGTGTGTGTAAGTGTGTCTGCTGGTACCAGGGACCACGCTGGTTGCCATTTTATGCCATTTAAAGGGAGTACAAGGAAGGTCAGCTAGTGGTGCTGGGTTTTGGAGACCAGCACATAACAGAGGCTAATTGGGAATTAGCAAGTGAACATCAGTGCCTTCTAGGTGGTCCTGCCAGGACTGGACACAATTGGCAGTTTGGAGAATTCAGTTCAATTGTACGTTACAGTGTTCCTGGGTGGACTTTAAGTGACATTTCAATCAAATTAAGCTCAAAATTATTTAATTGGGATTTTGACTTAATTTCTTGCCCAGGCACTGGAATCTTGGCTGAACAGCGATGGAGGATTACAGTTCCAGGAGAAAAGTAAATTCACTGCTTAGTTTAGTTTAGGCATTCTTATTGGGAATAAAGAGGGGGACAAAAGCAAAGTTGCAAATATAGGGGTCAACAATGATATTTTCCAGAGAAGCAGAAAATCCACCTAAGGGTGGAGGAGATGTAATATTTTGATTCATGATCCAGCATCACTAGTGACTCTGGGCCTGGGGCTCACCCTCTGATTCCTTTGTGCTATAGTTTAATTTATTACAGTGAATATGGCAAGTTCGAACAGAAATGCTGTGGACCATCGTGTGTCTTCTGGAGTTCAAGACCCACTGGTTAGCTCTCCCACTTAGTAGGTATTTGATGCTGAACTGATAACCCTCTAGAATCTTGGTTTCTTCCACTGTTATCATAAGGAGAGTAGAAATAATAGTGATGCTGTAGGATTGATGTGATACTGACCAGAGACTGCCAACAGAGTGCTTCACCCAGTGCTAATGGTCAGTACTGTGGTAGTCGGGGGGGCATTGTTTTGATTATGTGAAGAATAGTGGAGGACCAGGAGAGCCTTCTAGAGCAGATGACTTTGGATGGGATTTTGATAGGTTTTAAATTGCAAGAAAATGAAACATGGTGAGCCAGAATAACATGGTGGGGCAGTCATGGACATGCATGGTGAGTGGACACCAACAGGGGGCAGAGCAGTGTGCTGGGCTGATCCAGACCAGAAAGGGCTATTGGGGCAGAAATATGAGCGACGTGGTTGGCCTGGTGAATGCTCCCCACTTTTCTCTGTTCTGCATCTAATGGAAAAGTTTTAAACTCTCTGAGGGATGTGATTTGGTCACATATGTTTTATGATGATAACTCTTGCATACTATGCTGGTGAGATCAGAGCAAAGACAGATGCCTGGGAACCCTGAGGGACTGACTTTAATAGGAAATTTGAAAAATGAGGACTGAAAGAAAGTAGCAGCCAGTAGAAGAGACAGCAGAGAAAGGATACATGAAGATGCATGTTAAGTTTACTGCATTATTACTATTATTTTTTTTGGCTTTCCTTTTGAATTAAATTATTAGACGATAAAATGATCACAAACATGCAAAAACCAGCTTGGTAATAAAGAATATAAAAGAACACTTGGAAGGTGTGTCAGTTTGCTATTATGATAGGCAATCCAAAACTAGTGACTCAAGACAGCAAACATGTATTATTTCTGGGAGCCAGGGGTCAACTGCCAGTTGTCTAGCTGCTCTCTCTCATGTGTTCATGGGAGATTTGGATGTTCTGCCCATGTTGGCTGAATTCTCTCATGCTGGAGTGTGGCGCGATGATACCTTGTGTAAGGTCACCTCAGTTGGAACAGCTGGGCCCTTCACCATGCGGTCTTCCGTCCTTTGTCGGGCTAGCCTGAATGTATTTTCAAATCGTGGCAGGTTTCCAGGAAAGAAAGCAAAAGCGTGCAAATTCTCTGGAGACCTGAACTTGGAACCAGCGTGGAGATCCTTCTGCCAGGTCTTATTAGCTAAAATGAGTCATTAGGCAAGTTCATTTTAAAAGGTGAGGGAACAAATTGTACCTCTTAGTGGGAGGGGCTCCAAAGTCAGGTTGCAAAGGAGCAGGTCCAGGCCTGCTGTCGGTTAGTGCTATTAATATGTCCAGTCTATCTCCTAGGATCAGCTCAAATTGCACCACTGTATTCAATCACTAGTATTTATTGAGCACTTACTATATTCTGGTCACCATTCCAGGCTACATTGCTGACTCAAACACATAGTGATGTGTTCTCCATTATGTATTCATTCATCCCTGCCTCTGTCTGACCTGCTAAGTTGCAAATTCTGTAGACATTGAGCCCTCAGATTCAGGCTCTTCTCGTTCCAGAATAACTCTACACCAAGTCTGCCCCACAGGTAGGTTTTAGTTTCGCCTCTTGGGGTGGACTTCTTTGCCTACTTAAAATAATTTTATTTCACGACTTTTCTCTGATCACTTACTTCATTACAGTGAGACATACTTTGTCCTATGGAAGAGCCCAAAGATTTTGATCATTTGCTCCAGGTTCTCACAGATCTCAGTCAGCTACCTTTGTCCATGTGCCCCAGATTTTTGTGCCTAGATCATCGTTTCTTTATTACCACGGTGTTTAGCTTTTGAAATCTTTCTCTCTTAACACCCACCTAATTCTGTCTATTGCTTGGAACAAAGGCATGCGTTTCACCCTGCTGCCTATCTGTGGTTTTAAAAAATCCATTCATGTCAGTATTCTTCTTGTCCTATATTTTGGAGATCAGTAGAATCATTACATAGGGAATCCTGTTGCTATAGCAGAAAGTAAGTGTTGTCCATGGATCACTAACGGTCCTCTTGTTGGCCTTTCACGCACAAGTCCTGTTTTTTCGGCACCCCATCTCTCTGATAATTGAAGTGGGAGAAGGATGGAGTTGTCGGGCTGACCTGAAAAAAGATCTAAATGAATTTTCAGTAAAGGCATCGAGTGAAGTGAAGCTTTCCTTGTCTTATCTTGTAGTGTGTTATAAATGTATTGGGTCTTTATATAGTTTGACACCGAGCATATAGATTATAGTTTTTATATTAGCAGTATTTTTTAAATCTCTCCCTTGGTCTTTGGAAAAATAAGTTTGGGAGGATGACATCCACTTGGGGTGAAATGGTGAGTCCTCCCTAATGTGGGAAGACTCTGGGTGCCCATGGGTATGAACCCCTCCTGTGAGGACTGGAAAGCTTCATTGTCCCAGCCCTGTGAATTCCTCCTATAGCTCTGCCTTCAGAGCTCTTGACCCTCTCCTGAGCTGCAGCTTTGACTTTTAATGTGGAGAAGTAAGATCAGGTTGGGAGTGTGATAGGGAGATAAAAATACATGAGTGACGCTGGTCTAGAGCAAAGAGCCTCCCAAGTTTGTCTCATCAAAATGAAAGAGAACTCCAAAATGTGGGCACAAAGTGGAACTCTAAAGTGGTGAGCGTTCTTCTGTCAAAGTTGTGAAAAATGAGTCTCATTGTGTTATTGTCTGAAAGGGAGCCATATTGAATCATCAATTGCAAAATCGCAAGAACTGAGAGATAATCTAGAATGCTTTGTGCATTTTGTTGTGGCCCCAATTCAGAGGGAAAAATGTTCTCGTACAATCTAACACATTTACTCCTCGAAAGGAGGTAAAGTATAATTCTGTCCTTAACCTTTATGGCAAAGATCATCAGTATATAGAAAAGGAAACATTCGCTTGTACATGCTGCCTGAAAATGTTGACAGGTCTGGAAGTTTAGTCCCTAGCTGTTACCAGAGGGGAGAGAGAGAAGGGGAAGGAGGGAGACAGGGCTGGGGGGCGAGTGGGGAAAGGAGAGACAGAGACAGAGAGAGAAGGAAAGAGAGAAGAAAGAGATGATAAATATGAGCATATATATATATATGCCTGTGTATGTGGGGGGGGGTGTTGTGAGGGAAAAGGGGAGAATAGCCACCCCCCACCCACCCACCCTTATTTACTCCCTTGTCACTAACATGGGCAGAAACACTGAAACCTGTTCATTATTTTCTGTGCCTGCTGCCTTCCCTCGACAGGCCTGCTGCCTGACTTATGCTTTCTAATTATGGGAAAATCGAAGCCTAGTTCATCAACTTAGATTCTGACCCTGTTTTGCATTCACCCTCCTTTGCTCAAAGTCTAGCACATAACTCTATCGACATAATTGATCTACAGACACTGACGAGATAAAGTTCGATTTTAGCAATAACACAGATTCCGTGATGGAAGTTTGTGTGTGTAATCACCTCACATTCATGTTACAGCGTCCCACAGAACTGACCCAGTTGATTCATATTTTACTACATCGATACTATATTAATAGTCTTAGCAGAAACCTGAAAGTACATTTAGTTCAACTTTTCTCTCAATGCAGAAATTCCTTGAGATTCCTGTAATGTTTCTGGGAAATCACTTGATGGCCAAAAGAATCCATAGCCTTCAGGTCATGAAACATTTTCTTTTATAAAGACCAGGTTCACCCAGCTGAAATTGCTGGAGTTTTGTTTTGTTTTCTTTATATATAACATCTTTTCTCATTTTTGTACAGTGTTTGCTTTCTCCTCTCAAGTATAGTCCCTGTGAAATTCCCACCACCAGTTTACTCATACACCATCACCGCAGCCCCTTGTGTTCTTCCCACCCCTGTTTTGATCCCTCTCCCTCTCTCTCCTCCCCTTCTTCCGAATAACTCTGATTTATATTTGCTAGCTAATTTTTTTAAATTTATTTTTTCTGGATCCCTTATTTGCTTCCCCTATATTCTGCCTGTAAGTGAAACCACCTGATATTTTTCTTTTTCATAATTGCTGTTTTGTGGGTCATATTCTACCCTCTGGAATTATTGCTAACATTTTTTTTTTTCCTCCCAGGACCGCCTTTCAGTACATTCCAATCAGCCTCAGGCAGTCCCTGAATTTTCTTCTTTTCAAATAAAGCAAGCTGCAATTCTTCAGTTGTTTTTAGATTATTTAATGTTGGACATTTGATCAGGGTAGCAGTGATGAGTTTACGTTCTGTTTACTGCCGAATATAGGAGGTTTACCAGCTCTCTTATTTGTTGTGCCATCCTGTGTTAACGTAGCTGAAAATTGTATTAGCTGCTCTGGCAGTCTGGCTTCTGATCTCTGTCGACTGAGATCCAAAGGCCTTGTTCACGCTCTCCTGGCACATTTGGTTATAAATTCAACCCAGTTCAGTATCGTTTGTTTAGGCAGTTCCTATATTTCTAGTCTGCCCATATAGATTTTTGAAATTCAATTCTTCCCATCCACACCTCCCTGCTTCATTCCATCTTTTTGTCATGTGTCAATTCTGTAAATTTGTCAAAGTATTCTTCCCCAAGTTGCTCATGAATGCTGAATACACCTGGATGTGGTTAGGATCCCGTGGGCCCCACCAGTCATCTCCCTTTATACTACTTCTCCATCTTTTAAACCAGGATTTCATGAGGGCTTTATGGAACAGGCTGAACTATCTGGCCACGTCTGTCATCAAAATCTAGTCCTCCTTGAGAGAAACAAAATATAGATGTTTACCGTGTATCCAAATTGCTCCCATGTTTTTTCTCATCCTTTCTTGCAAGTTTTACAAACCCTGCCATTTACCTATACGAACATCTTCTATATTTCTGAGCAAAACCCTGCTGTTTTTACACCTTTTCCAAGTTCTGAGAAATAAGTGTTATTTGTTTTCCTCTACAAATAATATCCAACCTAACTCTGCAAATATCTTTGTTCTTAGATTATTTCTCACTCCTAGCTTTTGACTTCCTGCCCTATAAATTCTCCTGCCGTATAGGTTATTTAAACTCTTGATCTCACCTTTCATAGGTTCACCTTTCATAGGTTCTCCCTTCCCTTTCATAGGTTCTCTCTTCCCTACATTCTTCATTCTCCTCTAATTCTCAGCTCTCAGTCATGAGTTCTCCAGGCATCTATCTACAGGGTGGTTTAAATGGAGTTTTGGTGCATCTGTTATCCCTCGTGGCTGAAAGGAAGCCACGGCTGTGGATGGATATGACACCTGTTTAAAGGCCACATAAATAACATTCTGTAATATTTGGGGAAGTACATCATGGTGAATGCTTTTCTTTGGCAAAACTCTCATGAAATACTGGCTTGAATTCAGGCTTAGTGATCGAAGTTGTTTATGCAGATGAGAAGACTGACTTAGTGAATAAGGCGTCAGATCCCAAGAAAATAAAAATTGTATGCCTTGCTGTGTCTGTGCTTGGTTTGTACTTGGCTAAATTCACTTTTGTGTTACTTTTCATCTGTCTCGCCAGAACCCGCATCATCTAGCTAATTAAAAATACCAGACTTGTCTAGGGTATTATTTCTCCAAATAAGAAAAGACTTGAGCAGCTAGGTGACAGATTTCTGGAGAGAAAAGTGTTTTATGTAGCTTTCAGTTAGTGAACAAAAAGTTGGAAAAAATAGATAGTAATGGTATTGGGAGATGAAATAGTAAAATAATCCTGATGGTAATGATAGCAGACATTTATTGAAGTTTTATTATATTCTGGGAATTATACCTTCTCATTGTATTCTGAACAGTTTTATGAGGTGTGTACTAATATGATCATAAACTTTTGACAGCCTGAGCCACAGGGACATTACTTCCCAGATCAGGCAGCTAAGAAGTGTGGGGCTCAAAGTAACTAGTTAGGTGGCCTGGTTCTACGAGTTTGTTCTTTTTAAAATTTTATTTACTTATTTTTGCATAGCAGAACTAGGATGTAGGCCAGAGATGTGGGGGTTGAGATGATTCACCAGAGAGAGTGGGGAGCAAGCCAGGCAGATCTACAGGAATACACTGCTGAGGGGAGCAGCAGGTGAGACAGAGAGATTTGCTGCGCCATGTGGGTCAGCTCCCTGACTGGGGATCGAACTCAGAAACTCATGCCATAGTGGTAATAGCACTGAGTCTTAACCCCTAAACCACCAAGGACACCTGGGAGTTGAAGGCCTTGTATGAATGAAAGAATACGAGTTAGTCTATTAATCATGTATATATTGATATGTGTTAAAATAATATTTTGGATATATTGCATTGAACGAAATATACAAATTAAGTGTATCTGTTCCTTAATTATTTTAATGTTCATATTAGATATTTTGAAGCACATCATATTTCTGTGGGCAGTGTCGATTTAAAAATAACTTTAAAGACTACTGTTTAGAAACAAACTTGAGTTTTGGGTAGCATTCGTGAAATTCAAAAGGAATGAGGAATATTACAGAGTAGAGCATCTTGGTGAGTTGAGTTGGGTTCTGTAAGGCAGGGAGGCTGATGGTAGGAGATACTGTAACTGACACCTGAAAAGGCCAGAGTCAATTTTGAGTAACTTGGAATGAACCAGTTTCTCCCTGAAATAGAACAAAAATATCTGGTCAAGAATGAATTGGCACTAAATCCACTAAGGTATGTAATGCATTTACGCTGTGCTTTTAGTTTGTATTTTTTTAGTAAAGACATGGGTGAGTGTCCATTCATGAGTCCTTTTGCTGAAATGTGTGTTCCTTTCTTTTGCTAATTTGCTGTGGGGTCAGTTGTTTCTTGATTTGTAGAAGTTCTTTTTACAAGTTGACACAAATTCTTTGTCACTTAACATGTGGCAAATATCTTCGGTTGTGTGGCTTGTCCTTTCATTCTAATGATGACTTTTGATATGTAATACCAAATGTGGTGAGGAGTAGGGCATTAGACTTATGCTCCGTACTCTGGGTATACTCTTAATTTAATGCAAGTATTTTAGAAAAGAATTCAACATTATAAAGTTAAATATGTGTTTGTCAAATGACTCAGCAATTCCATACCTAGGTATACCCTAGAAAAAAATTTGCACACCTGAACCAAGAGATATGCACAAGAATATTTACAGCAACATTATTTGTAATTGCCAGAATAATTATCACAGACTCTGTGTACAGAAGGATAAAATAGTTAGGGTATATTTGTACAATGGGATACTAAAAAAATTAACATAAATGCCTTATATAGCTCTACTCAATTATATGAGTCCCAAAAGTATAATATGAAGCAAGTAAAACAAGTCACAAAAGAATACATACAGTATAATCATATTTATATAACATTAAAAGATAAGAAAATGAAGCAATATATTATTTAGGGATATGTTTATATATAGAAAGCTATCAAGAACAATGCTGGATAACTGAGGTCATTGTATTTTATTTTTTAAAGATTTATTTATTTGTTCATACAGAACTGGGGTATCGGCCAGAGGCTCAGGGGCGGCAAGAGGCTTCTACACTGCTGAGGGGAGCAGCGGGCGGGTCAGGAGAGGTCTGTGGCACCATGTGGGTCACCTCCCCGGCAGGTGGGAATTGAGCTCATGCGGAAGTGGCTTTAGTTTCTCAGTGCTGTGCTTCAACCTGCTGCGCCACCAGGGAGGGCCTGTTTTTTTTTTTTTTTTAACTTAAAAAAGAATAGAAAGAATTTGTTTCCTAGAGACCAAAAAAATTTCAGCACACTGTTCTTGGATCAAAATACAAAACCAAATTGAACAATCAAATTAAGGACAGAATGACCTAAAATAATGATTTCAGGTGATTTTACACAGGGAAGACTGGGAAGAGATAAAGCAGTATTTTAGCCGAATAAAATGGGATCCTGGGCCCTCCCTGGTGGCACAGCGGGTTAAAGCACAGCACTGAAAAGCTAAGGCCACTTCCGCATGAGTTCGATTCCCGCCTGCCCCAGAGGTGACCACATGGTGTGGCAGGCCTCTCCTGACCCGCCTGCTGCTCCCCTCAACAGTGTACTTCTTCGATCTGCCTGTTCTGCTCCCCACTCTGTCTCTGGTGAAGCCTCTTGCCGCCCCTGAGCCTCTGGCCTGTACCCCAGTTCTGTATGAACAAATAAATAAATCTTAAAAAAAAAAAAAAAAAAGGGATCCTGACAGTTGATGAGAGAGGATCAGCTAGTGAGCACCTGTGTGGCTGTGCAGGTTGGCCTGGGAAGAGCCTGTACACTAGTCAGTGGAGAGCAGCTGCCAAAAGCCGGGAGTGCACCCACCCAGCCTTCCCAGGGCTCCTGCCAGGCATACCTGCAGAGCTGACCTGGAGAGCCTGGCCCAGGAGCCTCCCCGCCCTGGGGCCACTGCAGCTCTGCTTGGCTGCGAAGGTGCCTTGCCAGATGTTCCATTTGTGAACAGTATCTGTGCTTACAGGAAGTTATACTTAACCAGTAGCTGCTCTAATTTCATAATATTTGCACTGACCTGTAATATGGAGAAAAATATACTCTGGAGAGTACTGTATCCTTCAGAGAAGAAAATCCACCTGGGTAGAAACTGAGAGTTGGGGGACTTCAGAGTGGGAGAAACTGTCTTGCTTGACATAAGAAGAATTATATGTATAAAGTATAGCAGCATTTATATATTTATAATATCTCAAAAACATATAATTATTTAACACACAGATATTATGTGAATATAATATGGTAATATATTTAGATACACATTAATATAATATTTCTATATCATACACTCATACTTCATATATATAGTAAATATACTATGTCCATTTAATCATCATATTGTATATGAACATGTTGTATATTCATTATATAGTTATATATAATAATTCTTATTGTACATTCTGTATATAATAGTCATATAATATATTAGTAATGCAGTAATACGTGAATACAATATTCTTATTAGTCATTATACACAGGATATACACTACATTCATATATTCATATACATGAATTAATATTCATATATAATATATTTGTGTAATTCATATATACACAGGATATAATAGTCATAATACTCATACTCATATATGTACATATAATATTCATATATCATATTTTCTTATAATCCCTGCTATACACAGTGAATATAGTATATTTGTATAATAATATTAGCCTATATATATATAATATATATATTATATATATATAGGATAAATGCAGGGGGGAAGAACAGGGATGTGGATCAGCCTTGAAAATGGCACTTTTCCACTCCATCAATGATGTGGCCCTTCTGTGGGTCTGCCCAAATCTTAAATAAAATTTCTAGCTCACAGGATGGATGGCACTTGATGGAGCCTTATCTCCTCTTGTAGAAACTAGCTGAAGGTGGCTTCATTTGGTCTCAATGGAGGAAGAGCAGACAATTGGGGCAGAGATAGAAACTTGGAGAGAGACTGAGAGAAAGCAAGCCCTAGTTGCTGCAGGAAGTTCAGAAAGGTTTTTTTTTTTTTTTTTTTTTTTTGAGTGCGCCAACCCAAGAATTGATAATCTGGACCCAAACCAGTAGATTGCCCAGAAGTAGAGGCACCACCTGACTTATGGGCATTTGGGTTAGCACCTTAAATACCTAATGCTTGTTTCCTTAGTCTCAGTGTTCTCTGAGGAAGGAAAACAAAGGAGAAAGGCTAATGAAGCCTCCCACTTTGGAGGAGAAACCACCAGGTTCTCAAGGCGCTAATGTTGGGATGTCACCAGTGATGGGGCCCTGTTTTCTGACTTCCAGGCATGATGGATCTGTCAACCATGACTGCTTTGGTTTTGCAGAGGGTTGGGAGTGAGTTGGGGGTGGTATTTTTTTGGACTACTTCCAGGTTGTGGGGATGCAGGGACTTCTTTCTTCCTTCTGCCATTTTCCCTTCCCAATTTGACTTAAAGTTTCCTTCAGTTTCCCCACACAGGTTGGGTAGACTGACATTGTCATGGAAAAGAAAGATCTAGAGAAAAGTGCAAATAACTTTGTGGTAGGATGGATTGGGGAGCTTGATCAGTGGCCTTTCTTGAGAAAAAGAAATGTGTGAAGGAAATGGCTGTGAGGAAGCTCTGGCTCCAACACCTTTCTTCTTGGCCTGGTTTTTAACTGGGTCTTATCTGTGTTGACCTTCTGTTCTTAGAACCACAAGGGGCTTTCTGAAGGTGACCACCCCGGCTGAAGGACCATAGCCATGCTGGTCCAACTTGGGCTTTGCTCCAGGTCAGGACGAGATGGGGCCTCTAGGCTAATGGAGTGGGGCACAGGCTCATCGGCTTTGAGCAGAGTGTACCTTTGGGACTCCCATTAGCATGCCCTTGTTTTCTGCCTCCGCACACCCTGCCCCTACCTGCCCCATCCACAGAATCATACATCTTACAGTAGAAACAGTACAGCAGAAGCTGCATTTGCTCAAGTTTAGAGGTGGGGGATGTAAGGACTTGAGGAGTTGGGGGGGGGTCTCATTTCTCATCTTTCCCTGGCTTTCCTTTGAGCACCATATTCTGCTGTTTTTGTTTCTCTTCATTTTGTTCTGTTCTCATCTATCTTAAAGTTTTCCATTTATTCTCTTGTCTAGCTTAGCTCATATTAATTTCTCCAAAGCCCCCATAAACTTGCCTTCATATTAATCTAGTTTATTTCTGTTCTTTCCCAATAAAATGACAAGAAATGAGCTAGCACATGTACACTGTAATGTAAGATCCTATTAATTTCCTCTCCTCTCAGTAATTTTTCAAGGACTCTCCATTTCCTCCCTCCGTAAGTCTAATTCTGTGACCAGAGTTCCCAGTTTTCCATTTTGTAAGATGGGAATACCAGTTTATTTGGAAGAAAATCTATATGGCTGATAAACAGGAAAAACGTTTACACTAATAAAAGATACATAGATTAAGACAACAATGACGTAACGCTTTTCACCTGCCCGACTGGCAGGAAACAAAGAATATATTAACGGCGGAGCTTTGTGAACTCAGCACTTTACATGCTGCGTGTGAGAGTGTGAAATGGTACATTGCCTTGTTGGAAAACAGTGTGTAAAAAACGTACTAATGACTTTTTACAAAGTGCATGTCCTTGGCCACGCCTTCCCCAGTTCTAAGAGGCTGTCTCCATGACAGCAGATATTCGGACAGCACTAGCAATAAATTCTCCCGTTTGCCAAGTTATTTGTGTTCTCTGAAGTAAGGGTTTCAGAGGCAGCATCTCATACCTGTTCGAGCATCTTTTAGAGAAGGGGAGGTGGCCCAGTACTCACCTGTGGTGACAAACAGGCTGTAGGTGGTAGAATCCCACCCATTCTGGCTGAGGCCATCTTAGCACAGAGCACCCTCTCTTGAGCCCCAAACTGTCAGGCATTACAGTGCTTACCTGCTACATTCTTCTTCTGTTTACCTCTTGCTTCTCTATTGGAACAGCTGTTGTTAGGCAAGGAGCTCCTGTCCCTGTGCCCAGATTCCAGCAGTGCTTAGTGATTTATGAGGCGCCCAATAAATACTGGCTGAAAGAACAGCCCTGCTGAACTCCACTGCCCTCAGAAACCGCCCCTCACTGCTACTAAAATATTCCCACTGTTGGGATTGGCCTCTCACCCTCTTAGGATAAGAATAATCACCATCACCTCCACCATCATCGCTGTGATCATCTTAACTCTTAGGAGACTTTTCTCGAGTCCTGATAAAGTTAGTAACATTTACTTTCATTCATTTTGTGGTAATTATACTCACTTTGTGTCATTGTCACTTGTATAATGCAGGTGCCAGGACCATGAACTTTCTTTGATGAGGGTTAATTTCGCACTATTTCTTGCATCCTGTTTAGAACTTAGGGCTAGGTACTTTTTACAGTGTGTGCTCAATAGTTATTCAATGAATCAGTGCATGTTATATCTTTAGAAGTGAATGTATAAAGCTAGATTATTCATAAGCCCTCCCCGCTCCAACAAGCGTTCTCGATTAAAAAAAAAAAAATCAGCGAAGCATCACAATATTATGACATTGTTTTCAAAAACGGTAGTTAGTCTTCCTTTGTGCATTTGACTTGGCAAGACTGGTAACCCAGTGGGTATTAATCCTTTCTGCTAATGTCTGTAGCCCAATTAAGGTTTGTAAGATCAGATTAAATGTCAGTTCTAGACTCAGCGCTTCTGCGATTTACATTCTCATTCCTCCTCATTTCTATCCCAGGTATGAACATTCTCTAACAAGTTGACCACCTTGGTTTCTGGGAAAATAAGATGTAGTGAATATGATATTCACCTTTCACTTCATCACACTTCTGTTTGTTCACTTTTTGATGAAGATCCATTAGAAAAATTAATTTAATCTGACCGAAAGAACGTGATTCTCTCTTTTTCTGTCATTTCTTCTTGTTATGTTTTTTTTTTTTTTTTCTTTAATAGTCAAGGTAACACTGTCGATGGCTTAGGGGACTAGGTTCACACCTCTTCACTCTTCAGATCTGTGTTGCTGCAACCACACCCACCACCAAAGGACCCACAGTCCTCCAGCTGGGCCACTGAGCCCTCTGCTGACTTAGCTCCCACCCCTGCTAGTAACTGCCCAGTAGTCGTATTTCCAGAATTTGTTTATGTTTAATTTTGTCTGTTCTTTCGTCTTGTTTCTCTCTATTCCACACATGAGTGAAATCATGCAGTATTTGTCTTTCTCCTTATGACTTATTTCACTTAACATAATCCTCTCCAGTCCTATCTGTGTTGTCACAATGGCAAGATTTCATCTCTTTATAGTTGAGTGGTATCCACTGTGTATACTTACCAGGTCTTCTTTAGCCGCTTGACTTGTTTTTAATCTAATGTGTGTAACTGGGATTGCATCCATTTGTACATTCGAACAGCTTGGGTAAAAAACAAGGGTCAAATCTTTTATTGTTTCAATTCACTCTTAAAACTGCCTTCTACCTGTATTAGCAGGGAAAGCAATTTCACCCCGTGCAGGTCTCTTCTATCCATGGCAGATTATTCAAGCATACTAGGAGTTTACTCAGTTTGTGGGTCAGCCTGATTCTAGATCTCAGATGGAAAGAGACTAGACAGTCTGAGCAATCTACTAGTATGCCCACCCTGGCTTTTTAAAGATTTACTTTTATTTATGTGTAGAAGAGCTGATGCACAAGCCAGAGGTGGGGTGTGTGAGAGAAGACACCAGAGACAGAACAGGCAGACCTACTGAAATACAATGCTGAGGGGGGCAGTGGGCGAGATGAGAGGTCTGCTGCACTCTGTGGCTAGGGACCCAACTCAGGCTGTCTCAGTGATTATGCTCAGACTTAATCTCTAGTACACTAGGAAGGCTCAAATCCGACTATTTTTCCTGCATTATCTTGAGTTTACTATATTCTGAGTTACATTCACTCATTTATTTATTCTCCTCAAGACACGACCATAATTCTGGGATGTCTGTGCCTGGAAGAGCTTCCAGATTCAGCCTTGTGCTAGATTGAAACTGGTTTTCCATGAACCACCAGCCCTTTATGTTGAGTTGGGGTATCACTACAGATAACATTGTCTTTCTTCATTTTCCTTGCCTGCCCTTATCTGAATGATACCAATCTCCAGAACAGTTTGTGATAGTTTTTAAAAAGTATGGGGCTCCGGCCCTCCCTGTTGGCGCAGTGGGTTAAAGCACAGCACTAAGAAGCTTAAGCCACTTCCGCATGAGTTCGAGCCCTGCCTGCCCCGGAGGTGACCATATGGCGCCCCAGACCTCTCCTGGCGCCCCAGACCTCTCCTGACCCGCCCGCTGCTCCCCTCAGCAGTGTACTTCGTTGATCTGCCTGTTCTGCTCCCTGCTCTGTCTCTGGTGAATCTTCTTACCCTCTGCATCTCTGGCCTGTACCCTAGTTCTATATGAATGAATAAATAAATCTTAAAAAAAAAAAGATAAAAAAGTATGGGGCTCCTTGTTATTTTTCTTCAGCTTGCCAGAGATCAGTTTTGCCTAATCCAAGGCGGATACTTTTGCCACACCCCCAAAGCCTTCTTTTCCTCCTCCCATAGTATAGGAGGTATTTTGCCTTTTGGCAGCTCTGGAAAGACCCAGACTTCTTTTCCACAGTCCTTCTCTGCGGCCACCTTGATGAAGTAGCAGCCAGGAGCTACTTTTCCTAACCGGTATTGATTTCCACTTACCATGATCTCTCCTGTATGTATTTAAGATGTGAGCTCGCTGTGTGTGGGTCTCTCTGTGTTCACTTCCTTTGGCCTCTTCTTGTGTGTGTGCATATGTAATGTTAGTTATACAGGTTATGAGAGCACACCAGCACACCAGGTAATTAAAAACTGAATTTGGGAAAATCAAGGAAAACGTAGACCTGTGAGTAGGGAAGGTTTTGTGTCTTTGTAAAGCTTCACAGCTTCTACATGGATGGATGGACAGGAAGGAGGAAACACTGAATAAATCCTGAAGCTCTAATTATACTCTCCAATTCAACATTCCCATTGGGCTCTTAGTAATTCCTACTGTGCAACTATTTGAATGTGAAATTCACCCATGACTGTAGGCAGGTGGCATCATTGCATCCCCTCCCCACCTCCAGAGCATGGGTCTTACAGCATGTGTTTCACCATGGAGGGTGTGGATAAGAATGAAGATTAAGAATTTGCTAAATGAGAAATATTAGCTAACGAGCTGGGGGTGGCTTTGAGCAAAACAGCCTTGGAAGTGTGGTTATTTTTATAGACCTGTGAAGACATAAGAAATTAGTTGATTTGTAAATGAAAAAAAAAAATCTGTTACAAGATTGTTATGCTGCCTGTGTTTTATGTGAGTCAGATATTCAGTTTTAACTTAACGGTTTCTTCCTTATCGCCTCTTGTTGTTAGTTCAGGTATTTACTCTGTGCAGGCATGATTGAAATACTTCTTTCTTTGTAGGAATTATTTTTGCAAACTTTACATGTATGCCTCGGGGATTTTATTTTCTAAGACTTTCATTACCCAACAGTAGATGGATACTTTAATGTATACATCCTGGCTAATGAGTTATCAAAGAGCATCAAGAGGAGTGGGTGGAGTTGGTGTCCTGAGAAAGGGACATGAGCTGGAGTAAGAGATGGGTAGTTTTAGTCTTTATTTTCAGAGCAAACTAATCCACAAATGAGCCAGACACTAATGGTATTCCTTAAATTGGAGGAAAAACTCAAGTTGGGGTAAGCCAAGAGGATATCTGTTATTTTTACCTGGGAAGAAAGATAGGGAGGAAGAATTATATCTTATAAAGTAAGGTAACCTGGTGGGAAGGGACCACCAAAATGGCCGGTCTTGCCTAACACACCATCTATATTCATCTATTAGGTCTCAGATACAATAGCTGAAGAAGATGACTTTTATGACCAATTAGATAGAACTAGCCATCATCAGTGGGTAGATAAATATTCTTCAGACATCTGATTCGAAAGTTAGAAGCAAGAAAAAGGCAAGGATACCTCTTGGGCAGGAAATCATAGCAATCATCCAGTTGAATGAATGACACAAAGTCATCGGGATAATGTCAATGTGAAGACTTGAGAAGGTGACATTCTCACATGGTCAGAAGGGGGACATCTTGAGAACCCATGATGTATTGAAGATCCAGTAAAATTTGGAACCTCTGATCAGTTGCAAGTGATGCTTATATAAGAGGACCATAAAATGATGAACTTGTCAACTTTGCCAAATATGTATGATATAGACATTTTCTTGTATTTTTTGGCCATCATATGTGGTAAGTAGATTCACACTTAATAAAGCTGTGTGCCAGGCACTGAACTAGACACTTTAAATGAGGTGCTTAATTTGTTTCTCTTCACAACTCCACATATTAAAGATTATTAGCATTCTTTTCTACAATAAAATAAGGGTTGACTAATTAAAGTAACTGCCTAAGGTCATACAGATAAGAGCTATCCAGATTTTAATCCAAATTTCTGTTCCTGAGGCCAGTTTTCTTTTCATAACTATAGTCGTCTTTTCCTGTTCTTGTACTTAATGTTTGGTTATCTTGGCTTCTTAGTAAATCTTCCTATTAAGACCATATACATTTATACAAAGGAAAATAGAAATTTTAAATTTTTACTGACAGTCCATTATAAAGTGGCAGAAAACTAATTATCAAAATCACAAAGAAGATTGAGGCACCTTGTGGTGAGTTCAGGGAGTAAAACTCCATAGAAAGCTTGGAGGTCCAGTGCCCTTTATTCTTGTCAGACAGAATCCATTGTGGTAGCTGTAGACCAGTATTTACAGGAATAAATAGCACATGCCTGCCTTCCTGGGTGGTTAAAGTGAGTTGGGGTTGGTGTTGAGATGCTAGTCCCAGCAGTTAAATTGATGTTTATTGGGCCTTTAATCTTAGTGCTAACAAATAACTCTGTAACTCCTTCCACACACCAAATTTCAGTGAATTCTTTTAAATATTCTAGAGAAAGTCTTTTTGACATTTATAGTGGGTACACTTAATAGTCTCCCCATTCTGTTCTATTACACCAAATTCTTTGGAAGTACTCATGAACAGAGGTTGGTGTGAATTGCCTGGTAGTGGAGACCCAGCTCCCACTTCTGCTCTTCTTCTTCCCCCTTCAAATGTTAAAGGACGGGGAAGTAACTTGATCTGAACAGAGTGCAAACCCGCTTTCTCTGCAGTAGGCTGGGCTGGCTTTGGCTTCATTCTGGGCCTAAGAGTCAGGCAGTTGAAATGGCAGGACAAAATGAGAGAAACTTTATTCCTGGCAACTGTAGAGAACAAGATGGAGTTAGCCCTTTAGAAACCAGGAGCCATCTTCAGATTAGCCAAAATTCAAAACAAAAACAAAATAAACAAATAAAAAACCAGAAACTCTACAATAAATGACTCATTTTCTGGACTTTCAGGCATTGACCTGATGTGACAGCAACAACCTTCCTCAATCCTAATGGAGCTTTGTGTGGGTGCTGGTGGCCCTGGA
The DNA here is from genome assembly GCF_000260355.1 of Condylura cristata. NCBI lineage: Eukaryota > Metazoa > Chordata > Mammalia > Eulipotyphla > Talpidae > Condylura > Condylura cristata. The sequence goes on from NW_004567137.1 coordinate 12,560,936, forward strand.
GGATGTGTGGAAGCTCCTGTCTCCTGTTGGGGGTGTGTGGCCCTGTTCCTCATTTTTTACCATCCCTGAACAATCTGTACATTCAGAGGCACCTGACCATCATCTGCTAGCTTCCTTGCTGAGTTTTGAGGGCACCTTTGCAAGCAACTTCTGGTTAACCCTTCCCATGCAGTGCTGGCTGAAGAATATTTCCAAGTCAACTGTAAATCACTCAGCATATTATTTGACTTTACCGCCAAGCAAATTGTATCTACTTGCTGTGCCCCATTCTGGGTTACCCCAGAACTGAACAAACAGCAAGTGACTGGATATATGGAAGAAGCAGTGGAGGAAGGTAATCCATCTTGTCTTTTCAGGGGTGCATATGAGAGCTCGAGAAGGTTGGTCACAATGCTGTAGGTATGAATGCAGCCACCGGCCATCTATCTGTGGGACTGAGTGACAAAAAGCCACACACAGATGATTATTACAGCCAGCTAGTGGATGCAGACAGGATGGAGACTAAGCAAAGGGCTTTGCAGAGAGGGTCAAGGTGATTGGTCACAGTGTGTTCACACAGTGTGTGAAGGGGTGCTGTCCAGCCAGCCCCTCTGCTTCAGGGGCCCTAATGAAGGTACTGTCCTCTCATCAATGTGAAAGTCATCTAGGGGGATGTTTTTCTCATGAAAGTCAGAAGGGGTAGAATAAATTGCAAGGCTCCTGCTGTAAAGCAAGAAAATACTAATTCATGCTAGCCTCTTTATTATTACTTTTTAATAATAGTTT
>NW_004567137.1:12562636-12572188 GCF_000260355.1 Condylura cristata
AAAGTAGCCACAAAAAAAAAAAAAAAAAAAAAAACAAATTTCCAATTTTTTTTTGGCCTCTTTATTTTTAGTTAAGTCTTAGTGGAAGGAACAAGATCCAACTATTTCCAAAAAACACAAAACCCCAAATAAAAGCAAAATACCAGGCAGCTTCTCGTGCAGGTGTATGTGAAGATAGCGGAAAAGCGACGAGGAAATAAGATCACTCTTCTGCTGGTCCCTGCTGGGGCTCTCTCGAGGCCACATTGGTGTGTTCTTTATTTTTTAAATATATACAGTTTTATTTTTTTAGTTATTGCTCAGGAAAACTTGGAAAACTAAAACTAAAATAAATCCCGTAAGTCTTTCATGCTGCACTTCTACCATATCTTCTTTACTGCTTCAAAACCCAGATTATGTACTAGGGAAATGGTTTGGAATTTCTTTCTTTCTTTCCTTAATTGTATTATTTTTTACTGAGTGAACACACCATATGTGATTCAGAGATACAGGCTCACACCTCTTCAGATGGATGTTACCACACCACACCCACCACCAAGGCTCCCATAGTGCTCTACCATAATCCATTTGGCCCCTCCACACTTTGCTCCCCTGTTCTTTCCTTCCCCATCTGGTAGTCTCATGTCAACAGTCAGATTTCCAGAGTTTGTTTTAGTTTCATTTTGCCTCTTCCTTTGTTTTATTTCTCTAAGTCACACATTTGAGTAAAATCATCCAATATTTGTCTTTCTTTCTTCTAACTTATTTCACTTAGCCTCCCATGCAGTTCTATCCATGTAGCTGCAAAATACTGGAATTTTGGCTTTTTAATGGCTGAGTAGTATTCCGTTGTGTTAATATGACTCTGTTTCTCACACACATTGGCAGCCTTACATTCCAGGCCCCCTGTGCCCACCCACAGCTTGTTTTATCATTGTTTCACAGTGCTTAAAACCTTGGTTTATTTTGGCCCCTGATCTTTTTCACTTGGAAGATGGAAGACCTGTTCATTCTTTCATGTTTTGTGACATAGATTTTTGAGCGAGGCAGAGGGTCTATAAGCTGAGCTCCTTCCGATTGAGCTCAAACTACAAATACTGGCCAGCTTGAGAACAGGTTGTTTTTCCCACACACCTACTTTTAATTAATGGGACCTGTTATGAGCAAAAGAGAACTGAGCCTGTGAGCTGGGAAGACTTATTCAAAAGAAAAATTGGGCAGGGTGGATATGATGACTCAGTATGGCAAAGAAAGGGACTCAACTACTCCTCTATAAGTGATACACTGAGGAGAGTGGAAATTCTCTTTTAGTACATGTACAGTAAATAAAATCAGTTAGATGCCTAAAGAGTTTTGTTGTCACCAAACTAGAGAGTCTTTGCCTATATATGAAGGAAATAGGGAAAAGGGCAAGAAGTTCAGAAATTTAAGGAGAGATGAGCTCACTCTTATCAGCAAAATTTTTATTATTAAGGAATGACTATGATTAGGTTATTGCTTTGATGGAGTTCCTTGATAGGAGGTCTTTTGTGGACCCTCTCTATATAATTTGACTAATTTGAGTTGTAAAACTCAGATATGTAAATACCAGGAGGTATTTCCTTAAGAGTCAAGACCTTTTTATAAGAAGCATAACTTGCAACCTGAACTGATTTCTAGTAACTTTGTTAGTAAATTATTCTTTCTGTAAGCAAACAAACATCATCATATAGACCAAGGTATTGTCATCTAGTGTGTGCTTGGAAGCACTCAGATTGTATCCTTAGTTTTTAACAAAAGCTGACAACTGGATTACCATATTAATACTCAAGGATGCCATTGCTACTATATATTTATTTAATTTGTTTGGGCCAGAGATGAATTCAGTTCTAAAAATAGATTCTTGCTGTATCACAAAGAACATAAGGGAAAAAAGAACGTCATACTTCTTTAACAGACCTGGAGGCAGTTTTGGTAACTTATAGTTAGTCATTATGATTTTTCTTTGAACAGGGCAGAAACTAACTGGAGAACATTTGGTGTCAGGCTAATTTTTTGAATTGCTTGGATTTAAATGTACAAGGCCTTCTCCATGCAAGGGGCACCAAAATCATGGATCGATTTGATCAATGTACCGAATTGCTGAAAACTCTCAGAAGGCCAGGGGAAAGGGCAATGTAAAGAAAGCAAACACACCCCGAGAAGGGGAGGACTAGGAATTACCACTCCCCTAACTTTTCTGAAGGAACACTGAAAAGAATTCTTAACAAAATCAATTTGCAATCGTTTGAAGAGAAGGAGGTTTTTAAATTGAGTAACTTGACTTCATAAAGGACAAGTTCTGTCATACTAATCTAATCTTCTGAGATGAAAATGAAAGGCTGGGTAGATCTAGGAGAGAGATTTATGTATAATTAATGTAGACTGTAGAGTTTGTGGATATGATCCTATATGGTATGTCTATCAGCCCAACATCACTGCCTGAGATTGTAGACATCCGTGGCCACTGTCTACCCAATGACAAACTCAAGGCTGAATTCCAGTCTGGTGTGACTTATATTTCTGTTCACACTTTGGTCTTTGGATTGAAATGCATGAACATATAATCTGTTCACTGACAGAGTTGATGGGAGAACTAGCAAAGAGAGAGAAGTAAAAAATTTAAAATATATAAGTTAAAACTATTTAACTGTCCAGTCATATTGTTTTCTGTTCTCATCATTCTTTTGATACATACTCAAAACCTCCAGTTACCATTTCACATAAGAAAGTCATCAATTCCTTGGTATATTTTGATCTTCTCTTCCAATTGGTATGCATTCCCATACCAATTCCTCTCTAATTCCCATAGCACCTGGTAGGTATTTAATCAATCTCTGATTAATTAGAAAACAATAAATAAGGTCATAAAGAATTGGTTATATGATGTCCCATAAGACTAAATGCTGTAGAGCAATAAAATGGGTCAAACAGTGCCAGGATGCTTATAGGAAGGGTGCATAGGAGTAAGGCTCAAGAAATTCACAGTAAAATCTCTGTATTACTACAAAAGGTTTAGATTTTTTACTAGAAGCTGTGATCATTCTGTCATTCACAGTGAAAACAAAAAGTGGGATAATTAAAGGAAGATTGGGTGTGTGGTACAGTGGTTGAGAGAGTGCACTCTGAAGTCAGACCTAGCGAGATTCTCAAGCCAGCTGTGATCTTGAGTGAGTGACTTAACCTCTCTAGAGCTTCCTTTCTTTCTTGGGGAAAGGGAGAGAGTAAAAGAGCTTACTTAATAGAGTTATGAGAATTAATCGACATAATGCAAGTGTACCACTTAGAACACCACAAGCCACTCAATGATATTGCAGTAGGAACCATAATAAATGAGAAATGAAGGGGGAGTGTATAGGCTGAGGAGGAAGAGATTATGAGAGTGTGTAATAATAATCTTTACATATAAGGCAGTGACAAACCATCACTCATGTTAATATCAGCTTGAATATGTTCCGTGAATTTTTTGAGGGTCTGTAATGTGCTTTTCGCTAAGGAAAATGCCAGAGGACTCAGTTGCAGCTTGACTGGATAAAGATACATAGAAGAATTTCTGAATGTCAAGGTGGCTGAAACATTGGCCATTGTAACTGAGGAACATTATGGAGTATACTTTGAATATATGGAGAATAATCTAGTTCCACCTTACACTTTCCCAGATTGGGTTTAATTGTGATCCTATTCTGAGCTGACCTAGTGAATGTTTAGACCATACTGGTTAATAGTCTTTTTTTTTTTTTTTTTGAGCTTTAGGGCTGGTATTAATTAACAGAGAATTTAAGCTGAGCTTATGAAAGATCAACTTATTAGCGCTTTTCAGCAGTACCGAGTTCACATCAAAATGTCATTGCTAAGACTTAAGGATGACCCATTTTGTTTAGTAGCATGGATCAGAATCCCTAACCAGCTCAAATGAGACTGATAGTTTCAGGTGAGCTGTTCACTGCCGTTTCTAAAGATAATGAGATGGTGTGCAAGAATCATACTTGTCTGGGATGATTCATCGACAGACAGAGGCCCCATTGTGAAGGCTCCAGATTAGAGATTAATAAATGCTAGCATCTGATTGTAACAATGGCTGTATATTGCACAGCATCTGATGAGAATGGGAAAAAGGCTAAGTTCTGTGTCTTTTTCTGTTTGAAATGCCAATCGACATTGAACTATTTCTGCTTGCATGTTTGCATCAGGAGAAAAGTATCCAGGTGAAATGCTATAAACTCTAGAAACGATAGGCCACTGGGTGGGTTTAAAAACAAACTTCAAAATAAGAATGAATAAATGGATCATTCTTAGGAGAACTTGTAAAGTTCTTATTTCCAGGAGAGCTTGCCAACTTCATCTCTCTTGAGTGAGAGCCCTGCTTGGCTGATCTTCCAGAGCCAAGTTGAGATGTTGACAGCATTTCAGCTCCCCAAGACCCAACAGGAGATGGACAATACTAGTTGGTCTCAGAGTGTAGGCCAGTTAGGATTTCCAGTGAGGTCTTTCTCATGGAACCTGGAGTCTGGAGAAAGGGAGGCATAGAAGGAAGAAGCCAGAGCCTGGGCTTCAGGACTAATGACAGCACTGGCGAGGTAGATCTCAGAGGTATGGCCCAGCTGGTATTGCTAAGTCAAGGCACAAGCTGGACTAGTGACAATGTACCTTGCCTGTGCTGGAGACTGGACCTAAAGCAGCTGTGCCTCCTAAACCAACGAGTCCTTCTTCATATGAACAAGGAAGAGGACAGGCTGTTTTGTAAGAAATGGACGAGATTGTATGGTTAGAAAGATACTTTTGGTGTGGTTCTCCCTCCCTCAGGTTAGGAGCTGGGTCCTGGTTCTAGCAGATTCTGTTGTGCTCTCAGTGAGACTCCATGTACCCATGTCCCCCAGAGCGTGAGAGAAAGAACATAAAGAATAAGCAGCAAGGAACTCTGAACTCTCAGAGGTCCATTTTTTAATGCTTATAACCAGCAGCAATAAATGATGCATAGCAAAAGAGTTGAATAATTTGGGGGAAATGAGGGCAGCTTTTGGTACAAAATGAACAAAGAAAAGCTCAAACTTGGATGCAACCAAAAACTGGACTCATTTTCAATGTGTTGCAGGCCAGGAATACTGAAATCTGAGCAGTAGGTCTAGGGAGGGTCAGAGAGCTGGGAAAGGCTGACCTTAACCTTATCACTGGATTGTTTGTCCACCATAGAGTAGAGGCCAGCAGCCTCTGAAGGTTACTTGTTTTCAGTCAGGTAACACAAGTGGTATCATTCAGATTGGTGTATTTTCCTGTGTCTCAGAGTTCTTCTTGGACTGGGCAAGCAAAGAAATTAACATCAGTCAGATTACTAGGAGAAAATGACCAAATTTAATTATATACCTATGGAGAATTTATAGGGATATGCATCCTGAAATAAACGGAACAAACTGGGGGTTTGCGTCGGACAGGGACCTGGGGTGGCAAGGAATGAGGAGGGGGTTGCACATGGCTAGGAAGGGATCAGTTCATAAGATAAAAATTTGCCTTCAGATGCCCTGTCTTTATAGAGGCTTACCCCTGCCACCCATAAAAGGATAATTTCTGGAAATGTCTGCAAATCGAGGTAAACTTCATTCTTTATGGTAACCAGCTCTCCCAAGACCTACAGGACCCCATAACTCTCATCACCAGGCTCCACATACTAAGGTGAAGCAACCTTGATACAGCCATAAACAAGGCAACATTGCTCTTTCTTGGCACTAATGAGCTAATCACCCCACCATTAAGGTCAGAAAAGGGGTGTTGACCTCAGCTGGCCCTTGCAGTGCAAGGGAACAGGGCCCAACCTCACGGGAGACTGCAGTTTCTCAGGGGCTCTGTAAAATACTCAGGAGTTCATCCAGTAGAGAGAGGAATAAAAGTCAGGACTATACGAAAAAAATAAGCCTTTTGCATTGGGTGCCCACAAAGGAGGCTTCCAGGGGCCAGTGCCCGCACCCAGCCAGCCTCATGTCAAGTGCAGCAAATCTGGAGCTGAGCACACCCCCGTCAGCCTCACGAGACTGGTGGGTGGGTCCTTAGTTTGTCCTGGCTTAAAGATTTCAACGTGGCGTCTGGTAGTTGAAGTTCCAAGCCCTCAACTGAGCGAGGCTAAGACAGGCAGGTGCTGATAAGCTACTGAAGACATGTCTGTAGGTTTTTCTCTTCCCATGTGCAATTTTATCTTCATTTCGGGAGCCTTTCAGAATATGTTGCCTCTTTCAGATGAAGGCCCAGCTTGGTTGGGAAGATGTGGATGCATTCAAGGCTGCTTTGATTGTGAGCAGCCGGTCTTTGATGTATAGAAGGGACTGGTGGTCTGTTCTCCAACCCAGGGCCTAGCAGAGTTCATCACCTGAAGTTTGGCGAGGAAAACTTGCTTGGACAACTTCTTTCTTCTGGAGACAACGGCTTGTTAGCTGGTGCCAGACAAGCCTCATTGATCCCAAAGCCAAGTTGAACTGTGCTGTCTTTCTACCTATAACAGGAACACGAGGACAAAGAGAAACTTCTTCTGGGGTCTGCTGAGAAGGCCCAGGTGTGTGGACATGGTCACTGTGTCTAGAACTAGGGCTTTGTTATTTTCAGCAACAGAAGAGGTTGTAGCAATGGACACTTAATCAAAAAATATAAAATGCCTTCTGCCCTTACCCTCTTGTGGGCTCCTGCTCGTTTCTCTCCTCCCATTGGCATACGAACATGATGTTCTGATCAAATACAGCCAAAGTGATGGGGATGGTAATTTATTTGGGACAAATGTCAACAGCTTTACTTGAAAAATGCAGCTAGTACGTTAAGTACCATCACTGGCTTATGCTTAACCCCATACTTCAATCAAGATCTCAGTTCCTATTGAAACTAAACTCTAAATGAACAAATTTTGATGGCATAGGAAATTGTGGATTTAGTAGTTCATACATAATAAGAAAGGAAATGTTCTTTTTGCCCTTAGTTAGATCGTTGTTTTAGGATGCCTTTCTTTTTGTCTTATACATCACCCAGATTTATGTAATATTTATGTCATAAATATTAATATATTTATATAATATAATATAGATTTATATTATATTAGTTATAATATTAATTGATATGTTAAATTTTGAAAATTGGGCTACGGGAATCGAGTCTGATGTTGGTGAGCCTACTGCCTAATCAATATTGTTAAGGAACATTTACACTATTTCTATCTATTCCTTTTGTTTCCTCCCTCCAACTTTCCCTATTCCCTCACTTCCCTTGCTTTTATGTAAAAGTGCATTTATTCAGTCATGGTTGTTGCTGAACTTGTCAGCGTGTTCTTTTATATAAAGGAACCTCTTAATACAAATACAAGTCAATCCATCTGAGAGTTGTTTTGATGTGCATAGTGAAGCAGGCCACAGAGAGGAATTTTAATTTCGGATGAAATGACATCAACTTGTTAAGATTTTGGCAGTCTCGAAACCTCACAGCACAGCCACATTCTGGAAGTTCTCTTAGCATTCTGCAGACTCTTACTCTAACTCTAAAATTCACTGGGGTGTTCCACCCCTAAGGAAAGCTGCCTTTTTCCTTGTCCTTCTCATCGTCTCATCCATGCTTTTAAGTTTTTTTTCTTGCTCTAAAACTGACTCAGACCTAGAACAGGAACCATGTAGATCTCCTCACAGTGAATACCTTTAGTTTCTTTCTCAGAGGTGACTGAAATTTGTGATTGAAGCATATCCAACAGGCAGACTCAGGGAGGAAATTGGGGCAGATTTAAGGAGGGAGCAAAAGGATCTTGTGAAAGGACAAATAAGGAAGAGAAAGCTGATTTGGTTGAATTGCTGAATTTTCTAGGATGGCTCCTAAACTCACCGGTCCGCTTGCGTTTCTCCTCAGGGGTCTTTTGAAAACCCAAAGCGTTCTCCTTTGTGGGCAAGAGTTTCCAAAAGAGGGGATCTGATTCTCAAGCACAAAGCTCTTGCTGTGAGTTCCAATGTGATTTTGCTGACAAATGGTGAGCATAGACAACAATGCACATTTTTCCTACTTTCCAAGGTGTTTTGACCTAACTCTGGCACTGTCTCAACATACCCAAAACAGCTAACAGCAATCTTAATCACCCGGAAAAACTGAAGTGTGAAATCAGAGTTCCCATTCATCAAAAGAGGGGTTCTCTTGGACTTAGGCAGGGAGAGAAAACCCTGGCCTTACTTGGGAAATAAGAAATTTCATTCCTTAATCTGCTTTTCTCTGTGCTCTGTATTGAACAGGAAACACTTAGGACCTCTCCTAGGACAGAGGGGTAACCCGGGTTCTCACCTCATCTTTCCCACTCTTTTTTCTATTGCTATTTAGTCATCCCTGAGAACACTTTCAGGGAAAGCCTAGCAGTTCCAGTGTTTTATCAGACCTGCAGCTAGCCCCTAGGAACTGAGTTTTGAAGGAGGATAGAGGACTTTCTCTGCTCATATACTTGCAGGAAGGACTAGAAAGAAAATCATATTTATTTAACTAAACTGCATTAAGGTCCAAGCAGGCGCATAATCCCAATGATGTTATAAAGTCCTCAGATTTGAGTTAAGTGAAAGATTTTATGATACTAGAAAAATATCATCATAACTGGACAGCCAGCAAGATAAATTAGACTGGAGCATTGTCTGGTTGCCACATCAGTTACCTTTTTTAATACCACAGATAACCCCCAAAGGGTGAGGTCCCTTCTCAAAATCAGAGCGAGAGCCATGAACAAATAAGGATCATGGTGTTTTTACTCCTGGTGCCAAGCAACAACAGTTGATAATAAATTCAGAGAGTCAGTACTCATGCACTGTCAGATGGTGGCAAGTGCTGTGCAGGCCAAGGGCTGAGACACCTGTGTTTGGGGGAGAGCGGGCTTGGGGAGTCCAGGCTGGGGTCAGCAGTGGACCCTGTTGCGAATGTGAGCTTTTCATAAAGACTTGAAACAGGTGCACGTGTCAGCTGTGGCTATCTGAGTAGCTGGACAATGTATTTCAGGTGGAGCTGGAATTCGAGAACCTTCAGGAGGCCTGTCAGCATCAAGCAGAGTGCGAGGGAGTGGGCGGATGAGGGCTCAATTCCAGGGCATGCCTTTGATGGGAAGCCTTGAGGACTTGGAACATGTTGTGATTTGAGTCTCCCTTTGTACGAAACTGGGCAGAGGTGGCGGGAAGACCTGGGATCCGGCTCTGTGGTGATTGGGTGAAGGACAATAACAGCTGGAACAAAATTGGTGTGTGTGGGGTGAGGGGCAAGCTGTGTTCTGGTTACATTTTGAAGGTCAGGCAATCAGGGGTTTCTGATGGAGTGGATATATAGCCATCCATAAAGAGTGGAGTTGGAAGGGCAGAAGCATCTTTAACCAAGGTGGGCAAGGCTGAGTTCTTTTTTTTGTAAATAGTGGGCTGTTTTCTAAGAGATATGTGCACACATAGGCTAGACAGGGTGATACAGAAATTTGAAGTACCAGAGAAAGAAGTCTGAGAGTGATTGGCATTTAAATGGAAGAGACTGGGAGAGAGCTCAGAGGAGGTGAATGTTGATAGAAATCACGTGAGGCCTGAGACTGAG
>NW_004567137.1:12572578-12648719 GCF_000260355.1 Condylura cristata
TGTGGTCACCTCTGGGGCAGGCAGGGATCGAACTCATGCTGAAGTGGCTTTTTCTTCTTAGTTAATGCTGTGCTTTAACCGGCTGCGCCACCATGGAGGGCCCACCAATGACCTGTTAATGAGAGACGTTTGGAGTAGTGGGTTCGGGAGTGCTGTTGGAGGTTTGTGTAAGGGTGAATGGGAAAAGAGGAACTGGAGATAGGTGGTATTTTCAAGAACTTGCTGCAAAGAGGAGTAAAGAAAATGGCCAGCAGCAATTTCTGTCTTTCTAGCTGGCTCCAAGAGGGAGCCCTCGTATACTTTTATATTTTATGTCAGTGCAGTTTCTCTTTATTCAGACATGCCTTATGTCTATTATGTATTTGAAGACGATACCACTGAGGTCATTTCAGATAACCTTCCACCCAATACAGGAATTTTTAAATTTTTCTATAGTGAACATTTTCTTCATATGCCACCTGTGGGGGTCCAGCAATGAATAAGGCACCATCCCTGTTCTTGAAACACATTTTTACTGGGAGGAGACAGACACATGCTTCTTGTACCATACATATTAAGGTAGAGACAGGCACAAATATCTACCAGCCCAGGGGGAAGGGCTAACCACCTGGGAAGTTAGAAAAGGAAGCAGGCACTTGAGCTTGGTCTCAGAGACCAGCTTGTTGGCGTTATGCAGCCACCACGCAGGGAGAATGCTTTTTCAGATAATAATCTAGCTCCCAGGTGAAGGCTGATAGCGATGAGAGCCCTCTACCTTAGGAGGTCAGTTCAATTTTAAATAGCTGTTTTTGCAAATGCCTGTCTTGAACCAAGTAATGCCGTTTATTATATCTACTCATTGGTTCTAGTTTTCTCCTCAGGCGTTAACAGGCCAGGTCTTCTCTTTCCACTATGTAGGTCGTTTCTGAATTTCAAAGTGGACACTCTGTTCTTTTTTAGGCCATTCTGTTTTGTTTTTTTTTTTTTTTTTTAACTAGAATGTTCGTGGAAATAGTGATCATAGTCTCAAACTACAACAGACCAAACTTCCATCAGCACTAGAATACAAAACCAAGTCCTGGCACTACACACGGCCGATGAGAGTCAACTTTTGAAAAGGAATGAAGTTCCAAGGAATGCAAAGTAGAGCCTCCATGAGGTGATGCTGAGGAAAAGCTACCCCGAGTATCCTGTATGATTCAGTATACACATTCAATCAAGAACAAGACATAGCAACAGAAAGCAGACCAGTAGTCTTCTGAACAGGGTGGTGGGGAGACAGTGATTGCAAAGATCAGCCATCTCTTTTCCTGGCAGAAAAGGGGAACCAGCTAGTCTCCTGGTTGCGTTCCTGGGAAGCAGACTTGAGATGAAGGTTAGTGTACCAGAGGTGGATTAAGGATTTCTCCTGAGAAGGCCCTGAAGTGACAGAGAAAGAGGGTAACAGAGGGAGACGAGAAGGCCCTGAAGTGACAGAGAAAGAGGGTAGCAGAGGGAGAAGAGCAGGTGTGACTGTTCTGGGGAACCTCCAACCGATCCTGGGAAGTTCTGCAGCTCGACTGGCCTTCACAGTTGCCCAGAGTTAGGACAGGAGGAGCAGGGCTTCATACTCCATGACTGCCAGTTGGTTGGCATCCTTTGCTCAGGGAAGGGGGTAGGGCATTGAGGGAGGAGATTCTATTCAGCTGTTCCAGTTGCCAAAGTGGACTGACAGCTGAAACCTGTTGCAAAGAGCATTATCCGCAGCTGAGGGAGTTGATCCTTTTATCTCAGGAGGATCTGTAGGGGCTCTGGCTGACACAGAAGCTAATTCTTTAGGCAGTTGTTTTCTGAGACAAAACAAAATGAAAAAGTACCTGATTTTGTTTCTTCTCATTAGCAAAAAAATACACCATTTACATCAATCAAAGTGGTGAGGGATCAGCAAAAAGATTGCCCACTGATGGGGTGTAAAGGGCAATTGTACTAATTGTTCACGTCCATCATGGCGGACTTGCTTTCAAGATGCTCTCCAGGCAAGTCGCAGAATCACACTCTTAACATAAATTTCACTGGGAGTCAAATGACATTAGGAGATAAAAATGTAAGTGGGGAGTCTATGAGCTGCCACCTGAATCAGGTCCTCCCCGTCTTCATCTTCAGGATGACACTTCTCGTGACGCTCACAATCTGGGGTGAGGGCTGCTGAGATGGATGCTTGCACGTCAGTCCTTTCTCTTCCATGCACGCACGGAGGCCGCTCTTTGATTGTGACGGTGGCCATCATTTGCAAAGCCCGTCACTGCTTGCAACTTAACAGTTAGCCCAAAGCTTTGTTGCAACAAAGAGCTGTCCCGTGTCACTGTACACCTGCTGTACACCAGATTGATGTGTCAACTAAATTAATAACATCGGACCACTCATTACACCGGGAAACATTTGCCCAAGTCATAACTGTCTCTTGATTTCTGTTTGGTTTTATTAACTACCACTTGGTGCCATGGACAAAATGGTCAGGAAAGACATCCTTATTTGATGAAAGATTGGCAAGATAAAAAGGTTCAACTGGGTACTGATGGGAGCAAGGAGAGAAAAAGGGTGATTGTGGAGGATGATAGAATTAAAAGGTAAGCTAAGGATGTGGTGGTGGGAGTAAGATGAAGCTGTGTTAATTTTTTTCTCTTTCACATACATTTGCTTTCTTCACAGTGTAGCTCTCAGCCTCTTTAGAAGCTCATTTATAATTGTAAGAGAGTTTTAAAGGAGGACTAAGGAGAGGAGAGAGTTGCTATATAATAGATTGGTTTCCTTTTAAATTCAGTCTCATTAGCATAGGATCATTTACCATGATTTTTTTTTTTTTTCTTGAGGCATCGCTTGCTCTGTATTTGAACCAGCTGTGGTTTCACTGTAGCTGGAACTTCATGGCTATTCAAGAACCTTCTTGTGATAAGATAGCTTCATTTAGCACAGAATGGGTCACCTGACTTTGTTTACATTGGGCATCCTTCTTGCCCTAAGGTATATTTGGAAGCTCTTTTGTTTCAGTTATCTCCACAAACTCTCTTCCATTAGAAGTACAAGAAAAACAAAAGGTTACTTCTTTAAAGCCATAGTCATTCTGAGTGGGTGGTCTTAGCCAGCCTGCCTTTCCTGCTATGGTTCTCTGCAGGGCCCTGTCAAGTGTTGGGAAAGCTTTGTTCTCTGTATTCTCACCATGTCCTCTGACCTCAGGCCAAGGTCACACCTTCACCAGAAGAGCCACACTTGTGTCATACCAGGTGGACAGGAGCAGGGCCTAGCCGTGGTTTCGTGGTTTCAAATGGACACACATCCAATCACTATTCTATTTTGGATTTCCTCTCTCCCACTTCCTGTCCTTGGTGGCCCACCTGCTTTACTTTTCCAGATTCCATGGTTCTGGGAGGCAGCTTTTGGAATATTTTAAATCCCAAGGAAAGAATCATGATGGGCGCCATTTTATTCTTAGTGGTAAGGTTTACCCCCAGTGACAGCACTCACTGTTTCATTCCCAGTGGTTTGGGAGAAGCTCATACCCTGTAAGGCACTGTGCTCCAGTGCCTTGGGCACTCGGGGTCTTTGTGATGTCGTCTGTAGGAGTTAGGCATCCTTGAGTTCACTCTGGGAAACATTTCACTAGAGATCCCCTATCAGTGGCATGCGGCGAGATTCTCTACCAGGCAGAGGCTTGGTTATATTTAAAGAGTAAGTTTATTAGAAAGAGAAAGGAGAGGAAAAGACACTTGCATAGGCTCAAGTGGGCAGGAAGAACTGCCCCAAAAAGGACAGATTTGCAGACAGAGAGTGAGACCTGCTTTGTTGCAGGCAGGTGGTCCTAGGAGAGCAGCATCACTGAGGGAGGTCAGTGCAGAGAAGTCCTGGCTTGGTACAGGTCACGGGCAGGCAGGAGTCTGCTGCCCTGCAAAGGGAGAGAGTGGGTGGAAGAAGCACCTGCATAGGCACAGGTGGGCAGAGGAACTACTGCCCCGGCTGGTGGAGACACTGCCATGATATAGGCAGCTTTTCTCTGGGAGGGGCTCACTTCTGCGAGCCTGGGTTTGTTGACTTTGAATAGAATCTGAAAGGACAGGACAGGAGATTCCCTAGTGAGTTTTATCTCCATGTCCTTATCTTTTACCTTTTGGGTCTGACTTTTGGACAAGGCCCCCAACAGTCAGTTACCTTCTGGGACCTCCTGCAGACATGCATTGGCTTTGGCACCTGAGGACCTTGACTTTATGGCCATGTCAGTTGCTGCACCGGCCGCTTTTACCTGAACCCTTTGTGCAACTCCATCTTGTGATGTCTCCCCTGCCTTCCTTCTTCCTTCATTTGAATACCCCTGGATATTTCCCAACCTTGATTTTTTTTTTTTTCAATAGAAGGTATCCCCTCATATACTCAGCAGTTTCCTAGATGTTTCACTCAATTCCTGAGCTAAGAAATCACTACAATCTCATTGAACAGCCTCATGTCTCATCACTGCACTTTGAAGACTCAGTCTAGGGGAGACAAAGCACTGTTCCTTTGAGAAAGACACAGTTTCATTACCCTGGATTGTTATAAGATGCATATGCTCCATCAGACAGAAGATGGGGTACTGACAAAGAAGAGAGAGGCCACTGCCCAGAAGGAAGTTGGGGGGATATGGGCAGAGAGAAGAGGACAAAGCTGAGAGAGTCTTCATTTTGTGGAATAGGATTCTTGTAGCTGTGAGGTGGAGGTAAAAGTTCAGTCTTGCCATCTCAGAACAGCAGGTGAAATACAGCTTAAAATGGGAGAAATTTAAAATGGTTTCTTCCTCAAAGGAGGGAGAAAACAGAAGGCACTCAGAATAGACAGACGAGGTGTTAGAGTGTAAAATATTGCCGCGTTCAATAACGACCGAGGCTCATGTCCATGCAAAAACAAACGAGACTTTATTAGGCCAGCTCGAGCCAGGATCCTTCCTTTACGTGCCCTGTCACTGCAGGCGCATCCCTCAAGGAAGGATCCCAAAGATCTACAGAGTGGGGTTTATAAGGGCAGTTAGTAGGGCTGGGGATTTTCCACTGAGTAGTCCGTCCGTTGGTGGTGGGTGCCTGCAAATTCCTGTTTGTCTAGATGTTAGGGATACAGCAGACAGACAGACAGACAGACGGACGCTGGGAACTTATTTTGATCAGGCAGGACTCAGGCTTATCTCTGGGAACCCACCCGGCCAGCACCTTCCAGGAACAATGGCTCTGGAGGGGGCGAGCTGTCTAGTGGGAACTAACTTTTTACAACATTCCTAACAGAGGGTATGTGTGATATATAGGTCAGTATGAAACTTGGGTCCATCCTGTGTGAACCTGAATGTAAATCATGCTCAACTGTAGCTTAGGTACACTGTTTGAGCCTCCTAATTTGAATTTCTGATTTTTTTTTGTTGTTATAGAATGTTAATTTATTTCTTTTTAAGAAAGACTGAAATATTTTCAATCTTTAGCCAAATCAACAGTCAAATTACATACTTTAGGAAGTTTTCTATTGAACACAAAATCCCATTAAAGATTTCAGTAAAATAATTGATGAATAATATGTTTCCAAATAGACTTTTACTACTAATAGTACAACAAGAGCTAGATCCCTCAAGTCAGAGGCATTCCTATGCACACCAACCAGCCTGCCAATTCCTCACAGTATCTGTAGAGATTTACTTCTACAGTGGCATGTATGCTCAAGTGGCATAAGGATTCTGGCTCATAACTATAATGCTATACTGCCTAACTATTAACATCTTTAAAAGTTGCATATTCTTGCTTTCTCTGTTAGCTACTTCTGGTTCTCATGATTAGCCATTAGTCTATATATTAGACAAGAATAAGACCCATATGGAACCCTAAAAAATCACTAGCACTGTTAAAAACTGTAGTTGTAGAGAGCAAAAAATACAAAAACCATGACTAGGCAGCCATATCCCATTTTGGTATTTACTCCTATTCCATTTAATAAGCTTAAGCTACAATTTTTACAAATCTTTATTATAGATAAACTGCTACTGATTTAGCAGTTAGAGCTTTTTAGAACTAGACAAACCCAGTCTCAGGATCTATTTCTTAACATCCCTACCTGAGTGCCACCCACCTGTCAGGTTAGTCCACTAGTTCCACCTTGATGAGTAGTGTCGAGGATAAATTGATGACATTGGGGAGTATTTGCTCTGACTGGTAACATACTTTCACAACTGAGAAGGCCACATGCTTATGAAATGGAAATGGTGAGTGTGTTCCTATGTATGTGTGTAGCTGTCGGACAGGAGGCCATTTAGTCTTGGTGTCTGTTTCTTGTGGGCCCTCATCTGGTTTTCTATGGAAATATTAGCATATTTGATTTTAGGAGACAGCCTTAAACTTTGTCTGAAGGATTTCAAATACAGAATGCAGAGACCTGTATTGAGTTCTCTCTAGCATCTGGGAGGTCATTTTAGGGACAAAGGCATTAACAGTATTTGCAATTCAAATGTACCCACATCTGAAGGTATTATGTGAGAAATTAAATAATGAACATAAACCTTTGTGTCCTGGGTGGCTCACACCCTCCCTTAACATCTTTGGTTTGATTTGTTTTTCCTTTAATTATTGCTCTTCTAGGATGAATCCTCCATGTTCTTCCAGTTTGGCCCCTCCATTGAACAGCAAGCCTCTGTGATGCTCAACATCATGGAGGAGTATGACTGGTACATCTTTTCTATCGTCACCACCTACTTCCCCGGCTACCAGGACTTTGTCAACAAGATCCGCAGTACCATCGAGAATAGCTTCGTGGGCTGGGAGCTAGAGGAAGTCCTCTTGCTAGACATGTCCCTGGATGATGGAGACTCTAAGATCCAGAACCAGCTCAAGAAACTGCAGAGCCCCATCATCCTTCTTTATTGCACTAAGGAAGAAGCCACCTACATCTTCGAGGTGGCCAACTCGGTTGGGCTCACTGGCTATGGCTACACGTGGATTGTGCCTAGTCTGGTGGCAGGAGACACAGACACTGTCCCCTCGGAGTTCCCTACCGGGCTCATCTCTGTGTCCTATGATGAATGGGACTATGGCCTCCCCGCCCGGGTGAGAGACGGAATTGCCATCATCACCACCGCTGCTTCCGACATGCTGTCTGCACACAGCTTCATCCCCGAACCCAAGAGTAGTTGTTACAACACCCACGAGAAAAGAATCTACCAGTCCAACATGCTGAATAGGTGAGTGTGGAGGGGGTGACTGAGGTCAGCTTCCTAAGTGGGGTTTGGAAGATGGAGAGGGAAGGATGGTCATATTTCAGATATCTGTGTGTTGAATGCTGGACTCTGGGGTGGGAGTGGGGGCATGGCTGGGCATGCTGGGGCTCCACAACTCGCTGTGCTGGTGTTCCTATTCTGGAACTGATAAAACAAGTCCCACTTAGCACTTCCTGTGTGCTGGGTGTGGCCCTAAGAGGTTTGTGTGTGTGGCTCCATTTAGTCCTCAAAGTGATAACTGCTGTAGTTTTTTCAAATTGTTTCCATTTTGCCATACAAGAGAATAAGGTTTATAGGTATAAATTGCCTAGAGTCATAGAGAAAGAGGTGCGGTTTGGTCTTAAGTCCAGGTCTCTGGCCCTGTGTACCTGATGGCAGTGAGAGATGGCAGATTTGGAAGTGAAATACACCTGGCTACTTACCTTGACATCTCCTGGCCTGGGTCTGCAGGCCGGTGAGGAAGATAATTTGGTACAGGAGTAGACAGGAGGTTTTTAATCTCCTTTGCTTCTCCCTTCTCTGCCTCTAAGACAGAAAATGGTACCAGAAAAGAGGCTCATATCGTTGTTTTCTGCCTGTTTTTTTCAGTAAGAAAATGACAGGGGTGTGATTTGCTCGCCTGAGCCCACCTCATCTCTGTTAGGGGCCTTATGTGGCTGTGTCTGGTAGAAGCATCTATAGCATGTGTTTGTGGTTTCATTATTTATGTAAAACTGCTACTGGTGCCCATTATAAGCTTTCAAACAATATGGAAGCACCCAAAGAAGAAATGGAAATAACCATAAATCTGACTTAGCAGACATGGTCTGCTAATAACCAGTGACCAACTTTCTTACACTACAAGTCCCTGTATGTGTGTACTGGCGAGAAGTGAACGCTACAGCTTTACATTCAGTGGAATTAAAACTATACATGCCATACACTGACTTTCACTCAGTGATAGGTTTTGGACAATTAAGTTTTACAAACTACATTAGACACACAACGCGATACTCAGGAAAATACACATACGCGGTACCCACCATCCAACTTAATTAAAATATCAGAAAATGTACTCTGATAAGGCCCATTCTGGGGGATACAAATACATTGGAACGGAGGTTGAATTTATTTATTGTTTCTACTTGTTCAACTCCCTTCCAGAATTAGGCTGTAGCTTTTCAGCTAAGCTCCTAATTCAGAGTAGAAAGTAAAACCAGACAATATAGCTGTGTCTGTGATCCCATCTTCATTGTCTCCCACCCAGAACTTTCTGCTCTTGCTGCTTGTTGGGTACAGTCTGTCTCGGTTTCCTTCCTACCCTGCTGAGAATTCTGTGTCAGGCTTCTTGGTGCTTCCTCTTCTTCCTCAACACGTGTCCTACACACTGACGCTTCTCAGATTCTGCTGGACCCTCTGCTTATCCATTGCCAAAGATGCCACATGGCGTCTGCAGGTCCCCTCAGTTGACACCTCAGCTGCAGCCTCTCCCCTGACACCCCCAGGGCTAGATCTATAACTGTGACTCGTGTCAGGGTACAAAAGAAATCATCCCAGACCCTTCTGGGTTCCTTTAGGCTGGCAAATACACAGGCACAGACAGACTGATAAAAGGGAAAGTTAAAGAGAAATTTAAGAACAGCATGTGTGCTTCCTGTCTGTATGGGAGAGGCCCAGCAGGACTGAGTTGCTCACCCAGGAGGCATCAGACACCCTCGTAACTAACTCAGCTAAGACAGGGCAGGCTGGGGTGAGGGCGGGGGAGAGGGGTTCAGTGAGGGAGTTCATCTGAAAGGCAGATGAGAGCAAAGGAATACAGATTTAAGTCCTGCCAACTCCTTTGGAAAGATTAAGGCCTTTATGGGGACAGTTTACATATAAATATCAAAAGCATCTTCCACCCAACCTTTAGAGCCCTTCCCATGAAAGCAACCCTTTTGCCAGGGAGACATATATTGAGCTGGCTGATTTTTGTTCCCCTACGAAGATATCAAAAAGCCTGAGCATCCGCCATTTCTAAAGCCAAACTTCTATCTCCTCTCTGTTGCCCTCCGGCTTTTCTCTACCCAGATCCAACCACCCACAAAGAGTATTTCCCATGCCCACTGGTCTACAGTAAACATTTCCAGGGCATCCTGGATTTCACATCCCTCAGGCCTCACAGCTGGTCATGCCATTTTCTGTGTATTTTCTCCACTTTCACTGTCTTCGTCCCTGCCCGCAGCCCAGCCATCTCTTCCCTGCATTGCTGCAGTACCTTGCACATACCTCAGCCCCACTTCTTTTCAATCTACATGTCAGCCAGAGCGATCTAAAATGAAAATGTGATTTCATCACTCTCCTCTTAATACCTTTCAGTGGCTTTTCATTGCTCCTGTAATAAAGTCCCATCTCCTTAATATGATTTAGAAAGTCTTCCCCAGCAGGGGCCAGAATCATCTCCTGCCACTCTCCTTTGAATTCCACATTCCTGCAAAACTGAACTTATTTCTTTGAAGATGCCATGCTTTCTCGGGCGTCGTTCTTTCGTCTGTCTTGAACATGCTCTCTGGACCTCTCTTCCCACCACACAGAGTGGGAGCTCCTTTACCTGCCTCAGGGGCTTCATGCCACAAGCTTCTTTCTTGACTTGGCTGCGCCCTGGCCTAACATCACTCATTGTATGATGCTTCCCAGTAGAGCGACTCAGGGTGTCCAGACTATTTTGGATGCCCGTGATTAAGTGCTTTATTGTCTCTCTCCCCTAAGGTGTGAAGGCGACTACCTTCTACCTTACTCAGTCTGTGTCCCCCATTCTAAGCACAAGGAGGCCACGTGAAATGAATGACTCTGTCCTCCCTAGATGTTGAGCTGCCCGCAGGGCCTGTTCCACCCTACTCTATTATTGATTGCAGGAGTGTTCTTGCTGTCTTTGCTGGACAAGAGGTTTCCTTGCAGAAATTCCTATTCAATCTTCTATCCATTCATGTTTTCTCCTACTGCTTTTAGGGTTCATTCCCAGCATGAATCAGATTATTTTATTGACTAAACAAACAAACAAAAAAAACATGAATAAATAAAAGAATGAAAGAATATCAAGCCTTAAAAGTCTGCTCACCACACAAACTCAAATGGTCATAGAAATGGTCCAGAGTGCCAGCTTTTATCTTAAAACATCCTCTACATTATCATTTCCCAGTTGGTTTATTGTGCCGCTGAGTGTAAATGTTGTCTCTGAGGTCAGGTCTCTAACTGCTGCCTCCGTAAAATCACACTTGGCTATAACCTTGTGCTCATCCTGTGGTCACTATATGCGGACCCTCCACATCTGCGGGGCTCTCTCAAGACAACCACAGGTGCACACCTTCGCCTTCCCCAGAGTGGCAACACTGAGAGGCACACAGATCACATAGCTTATGTACATCAAGAGTGAGCGGCCACGTAGGGACAGTGTCCATATTCATGGGGTTCCCCATTGTACTGCTGGGCGAGTGCTTTTAGCCTTCCCAGCCCTTCTCCACTAGGATCTTTCTTCTGTGAACTTTCCCGCGCTTGTTCCTTGACTTTCCTGGGGTGCCATGTCTAACTACCTGCTGGACATCGTCTCTTAGATGTCCCTGTCCCTTGTTCATCTCCATTGTCTTTTCCTTCCCTTCCTCTCAAACCCATCTGCTCAGAGTTCTTGAAACCACTTCCCAGCCTCTGGGGAATGTTTTCATGGTTTTCTGTAAGGACCCTGAAAGGATCTGGAGCTGAACAAACAGGGAATCAAAAGAGCTATTCCCCAGGGTCCTCCCTGATGATGCGGCAGGTTAAAACACTGCACTATGAAGCTATCTGCAGCTACCGCAGCACCAGTTTGATCCCAGGGAGCTGACCCACAGGGCACAGCAGACCTCTCCTGTCCCACCCCTGGGCAGTGTGTTTCAGTAGATTTGCTGTTCTGTTCCCAATTCTGTCTTTGGTCAGTCCTCTCACCCCCACACCTCTGGCGTAGACCCCAGTTCTTGTGTGCATAAATACATAAATCTTAGGAAAAAATAAAAGCTATCCCCAAAGTCTGAACTACTTTCACCCCGCATAGTCCTCCAGCAGTTTCTGTGGAATTCAATGAGCCACCCTTCATCCCAGCTCCTCCTCTGCCTGGCCTGAATTCAGCCTCTTCCTCCCCCTTACTCCCCCCCCCCCCCTTTAGAGCTCTGGTCTCACTAGGGTCACTCTTTTAAATAACAAGCCAAGCAGCCATACCACTTAGCCACAGCAGGAAATCTTTGCAAATAAAATTGTTGCAAATGGTTGGTTGTTTTATGGGGACAGCTTTGGCTCTGGCCTGCTGCTCCTGTCTCTGCAGCAGCAGCAGCAGGCAGAGTTACCTCAGGAGGCATCTAGAAGCCACCCTGGTCTTGATGACACTATGAGCACAGAGCTAGGGAATGACTTCTCTCACCTGCTGAAGCCCAGCCCACAATAGGCCCTGTCTTCTCAGACACATGGTGCGGGAGGTGATTGTTCTTCTTCCTCGCCTGAGGGTGGCAACTGTGTGAGGGGAGCTGGAAAGTCTGCATTTAGGGGACAGAGGATCACGGACCCTAAGGAGAGATGTGCATTTGAAGTAATTCATTTGCTCATTACCAGAGGATGATTTTAATCTTATTGGGGTAACAGTACTGCATGTGCTTCAGAGGTGCAAGGTCACACCTTCTCAGATTGTGTCACCCCTCCACCCCACATCCCCAGGTACCCACATGCTCCACCAAGGCCATTGGGTCCCACCAGCTCTGTTCTCCACCCTCCCTTTCCCCTCTGGTAGCCTTAGTGATGCATCAGCTTCAGAAAGGACCCTCAGAGGACTATTTCGGTTCACTTTTAAATGACTGTTGTTTATTAGGCATCAATCCAAATTCCTTACTGAGAACTTCTTAACTCTTTGACATTTGACCTGGTATAGACTTGGTAACTACCTCAAAATAGGTTCCTGACTTTTTATCAGGGTTGCAAGAAAGACACAGAAACCCAGTAAATTTGAATTTCAGATAAATAGTAGACAATTCTTTTTTTTTTTTTTCAGTGTGTGTAGCCCTGATATTGCATTTTCACTTGAAATTTAAATTTAACACAGCTCCTGTATTATGATTTGCTAAATATGGCATCCTACTTTGGACACTGATGAGTTAGTTTTCTCTTGGAACTTGGTAACATCGATGTATGCCTTACCCAGAAATACTGTGCCCAAGACATGCTGAGATCCAAGTGGGTGTTTCACTTCTTGGTTGCAAGACTTTGGGAATTTCTAATGTCATGCATTCTCTAAGTGAAGGAGCATCTTAGTGCCTGAGAACAGTCTAGAAACCTGGGATTTCATGATCTGAAAGTGTGTAGAAAGGCATTAGGCAGATAGTATAAACCCTTCTTCATCCCCCTGAGCTAGAGAAGACATGCCAGAGGCACATGTCTCTTTTCCCTTCCTCACGTCCTCAGAGGAGCGGGTCATGGCCATCACCCTCTGCAGTGGGCCCTCCCCTACTCCACAGTCTGACTGCGTCACTGGTGTGCTGGCTGTGCCAGCTGTGCCTACTGGTAGCCTCTCCTTTGGTCCCGAGGACCCAAGTGTCAACTTCGGGAAAAGTGGACGCTGTTCAAGGTGGCTGGATCTCAACATGGCAAACCTCTCAGCACTCTTGCCTAGTTATTTTGCCCTCCTGTCCTCAACTGTCTCACTCACCAGTTGTTTCTCCCCCATTTTTTCCTTCCCACTGAAAGTTGCCATTTCAAAAGACTGCAGATCCTTCTCTGGGCCTCGCCTTTGAAAGCGATGAAGGTGCCCGATAGGAAGACAGCGGCTTGGTTAGGTCCCTGTGGAAAGAGCTGCAAGAACAGCATTCTGCCCTAGAAGGTTGTCTTCCTGTCACCTTGAGGCACACCGCCATCCTTCAAGCCCCACGGTATTAGCAGCACAGTTCCCATGGGATGTGTCCTTGACTCTCCTGGCCTGGAGAATACTCAGAGCTTAAGGAGTAAGTGAGGAGTTGAGTCATCTAGTTTTGATACTATAGACAAGAGCTGATTGGTCATTACACATCTCCTACTTAAGTGTTCAGCTCTTAGTTAAATGTTCATCAAGTGCCAAGCACAGGCCGATGAAAATGAGACAGCAGAGATGTCTGCTATGTACACATCATGTGATTCACATATCTCCGGGAAGGCAGTTAGTTCCAAGTGGACTGGCAGGCACAGTGGCCTTTTGCCTGACTAACGCCATCCACTGGCATAGAAAGAAGGCTGCATTTTCACATGAACATTCAGTGGCACCATACAGAGCGCAACTGCATACACAGAGCGTGACTTGATCTGCTCAGTGACCCAGAAGGATAGATAAATTGTCAAAGATAAGTGAAGAAGCTGATAGCTGTTCAAAAATACCTGTTCAGTGCCTACTGTGTTTCAGACAGTGCAAGCCTGCACTGTTCACAGACCCTTTGAGTGTGGGAGTGGCTGGTGCTCATCTGGTCTCTTCTACCTCCTAATCTTTCACCTTCATGTCAGACAGTCCTGCAGTTCCATGAGCTTCCCTGCTTTCCCGTAAGTTCACGCCTGCGTAGGGCATTCCCAAATATTTAACACCGAGATGCCTCCGTGACAATTTCTTTAATTGCTATTTCAGGCTAGAGTGGACTTGTAAAATAGAAACCTTTCCCAGGACACATTTGGAATTTCTTTTCTCTTCCTCCTCCTTTTCCCCTCCATTCCTCGTCTTTCTCCTCTAAACTATTTTGGAGGTAGAGAAGAGATCAGGGAATAGGAGGGGGTGGGATTTACTTCACTGAGAACAATTTTGGGGGTGAGAGGTGCACATCTAGCTGTGAGAACAGCCACAGGCTCCAGGATCTCTAGAAGGAAGAAAGCAAGGGCGTGGGCGCAGCCGTTCTATGCTTCTCCATGGAGCAAGCAGGGCTTGCTCTGAGTAGCAGCTTTGGCTGCCAAAGGGGTGGCTGGTGGCAGTTGAAAGATGCAGGAAGAGGATCCTAGAGCTCAAGGGTGACAGGGTGACCCCGTTGTCAGCTAGGTTGAGGCACCGCAACTGCAAGTTCGCCTTAATGCTGACTGCACATGGCTTTGTGTGGTTCTGTGCTGGCATCTCTGCAAAGCCCAACCCTTGCTGATGTCCCCAGGAGACCTTGCCCCATCCGCCTGTTGCAAAGGGCAGCTTGTGCGCCCCACTCTCCGAAGCACTCCCTCTTCTGCCTCCTGCCTCACTTTCCTCCCGAGCATTTTCCTGACAGACTGCATATATTTTATTCTTGAATATTTTCTTGTCTCGCTGCTCTCGGAGGCTTGTTGAGTTGAGGCGGCAGGCTGTTTTGAACCTCTGTGACCCCGGCACAGTGCCTCATCCCTCCTGGGCACTTGGTCAATATTTGTCAGATAAGAGCATGAAGGACAATGAGGACTTATTATCCCCATCTTATGTGTCTTTAAGAACACCAAGACCTGGGGACGCCCAGCTTGGGCTGTGTGATGCCAGGATCCAACCCAGACCTGCTGCAGGGCCTGGTTGCCAGCTCCTCACAGAAGCCCTGGCTTCCTTTAGGATCAGAGCCACAGAGCAGAAAGAGCGAGGGCTGCTCCTCCAGGGCAACCCTGGCCATGGTCGTCTTTTTAGCGAAGAGATGGCAGGATGGCAAATGGGTTTCGAAACCAACAAAACGTCAGAGGGGTCACTGGTGTTTAAGACTGGCTGGACACAGGGCCCAGTTGTCCCGATGGTAGAACCCACAGTCTGTCTCTTAGCTGCTCACCCAGTCATGTCCTCCGAAAGGCCAGCAAGTGGCCAGGGCTTTTGCGAGAGCCTTTGCCCTGTCTGGCCATGTCCCAGGATGCCTCCTCCCTTAGTTCTTACCCTGACAAGGGAGCGCATTCACAGCTAATGGGAATCGAGGCTGGTATTATTTAGGAACTGAGTGGGAGTCATTTCTCCATCTGCTCTCTCTTCCCAGCAGAAGATGAAGGCTGGTTGGCTGGGGGTTAGGATGGGGGCGAGTTGCCAGAAAGCTAGAGTGCTGTCATTTATGGTTACAGACATGGGCTGGAAGCCTGAGCGAGGGCTGGACCACAGCCGGCCAAGGGCGGCTCAACTCACAGGAGCTTCTTAGAGCAGAGACAGTCACATGGTTTTGCATCTTTATGAGACCTCGCACACTTGAAACAGATAATGGTTTGAGCCTTTCTCTTTGTTTCCTCTCCAATGGAGCTGTCAGGGTGATATAGGTGTTCATCTACTGGAAAGAATCTTCAGGACCTGATGGGGCCACGGAGGACTTGGAAAGAAGGGGGTGTTCAGCATCACTGACCTTCAGACGTGGTTGCTGAGGGGCCTGCACCGCACTGCAGATGGGGTGGGTGCAGAAACCAGGAAGAGGGTGGCGGCTGGATCTGGTGGGAGAACCTTCCTTCCACTTCCAGGATTTCATCAGTGGCGTCTCCTCTTCCGGGAGGACCTGGTGGGGTTAGCTAGCCCAGACTGGCATCCGTCCCCGAGCTGGGCCGGCTGGTCACACATGAAGGAACTGCTGCTGACAGATTAGAGCTCCCTGCTGCTGAAATCTGTTCCCTCTTGTCCTGCTGCCAGTAGCAGCAGCCGGCCGGGGGCTGCCTACTGCCTCCCTGGCTTTTTCTTTCCCTCATTCATTACTGCTTCACACCGCCCTCCCACCTTCCTTTCTTTATTCTTTCCCGTCTCTTTCTCTATAGGGTGTGCTGTTCATTGATCTTTTGCTGTTCCTCTAACCTTTTCACCAGCTTGCATTTAAAAGCTTTCAAGGATTTCCTGCCTTTAGCTTTCTATGTTCAGAAATGGCCGAGAATTCTTACATGCACGTACACGTATCTGTGTATGCATGGATCGTACCATGCAGCACATGGGACTACGTGCACATGTACATGTGTCTAATGGAGGAGAGTATTAACGCAACTGAGTAACCCACTTTGACATACTCTGCTTCGCCGATTCTTCCTTCCACTGAGACTGCATGGTTGCTTGTGTGGAAAGGGTGGAGATGAGCTAGAAGTTGGGAGGGAATTCTTTTAAGATGGCTGACCTGGAAATGGTTTTGGTGAATATCAACAGGATATTTTCCTTCCATTCTGATTCCATTTTTGAAGTCTCGATGGCTGTAAGGATGGTTGCTAAGTAACCCTAGCACATTTATTTTTTGGGCAAAGGAGGTAGGCTCAATATTCAAGTGGCTCTATATACTTAAAAAAATCCATGAATGTCTTTCTCTAAAGGAAAGATCTTCCTGATAAAGCAACAGAAGTAGCTATAGAAGCTACATTGTGACAATATCAACTTCATTCCAAGTGATCCTTTCTCACCATTTCCTAAAAAAGCTCACAGAGTCCAGATGAGGGTACAGTTAGTGGCTGACATAAAACCTGGTGATCAAAACCTTCAGGGTGCTCATTATTATGTCTAATAATGAATATAACATAAGTGACCATTTTTTATGCAGAGAATCTTCCCTATCATCTACCTGTCTCATCTCACTGAATCATTACAACAAATCTGTGAGGGTGTCCTTTACTCACTGCCTAAATACACTGTGGATATCAAGAGCGAAAGCCCAGATATTTAACTTCCTCTTAATTTTCCCACTGACATTTCCAGACACTCCCACCAACTTTCTCTCCCCTCTCCTTAAACAACAATCTACCAGGCACTTTTGTTTAGGTAAAAATAGCACAATAGAATGTCACTACAGTGTGGATTTTAGTATGTCAAATCTCTCTTCATTGACTATGGAGAGAAAGGCAGGTGTGTGTCTGTGTGTGTGTGTAGGTAGATGTACATATATTATAAACTATGCTTTAAGCTAGAGAGTGCCCCTGCATGTGACAACGGTCATTCTCCTTGTTCTGTTACCACATCATATGTGTCCACATACGTCCACATAAATGGATTTACCTCTTTTACTGGGAAAAGGGAGGTCACATGTGCAGCGATCTGATATAGAACAAACTAAGAATCATGAAGACAACAGAAAAGGGAATGATTTTTTTAAAAAATTTTGTCCTAAATTGAGGATAGCCTTTTTTTTTTTTTAAACCTTGGTTCTTGTTTACTCTAAGTTGTACAATTTCTACCTTCTGAGAAGTTTGTGAGTAAGAAGTTTGTAATATCAGAGATGGCACAGGGCATCAGGAGGCTGGTTCAAACAAGATACCTGAGCATGTAGGGTGGTCTCTGCAGAGCTACTGTGGCAGCTGCTTGGTCATCGGCCACCAGGACAGAGTACTGTTAGTGGTCTTTGTGCCCCTGCCCAAGATGGTGGTTGAACTCCATCCAGTTTCAAGGAAAAAAAGTTGGAAAGGAAGGAGGTCAAGCTCTTTCCCATTACTGAAAGTTACTTAGAATCCCTATATATTGAGTCCAGCCATTGAGCAGAAATCAGTGGCTTTAGCTGCAAGAGAAGCTGGGAAGTGAAGTATAGTAACACATCAGTTGAAAATCAAGTTTTGCTAACTGGAGAGAAAATCAAGGCCTTACTTCATAGGCAACAGTAGTCAACATAGTCTGAGATATTCGTGTATCTGATTGTCCAGATGACAACAACTTCGAATTAGCACGATGGGATTCTGGTAGGCAAGCTGACTTCATTTTTAAAATAACAAACAGGGTGATCAGGTACAAAAAATACCTGGCAGAAGACGTCATCTGAGACCCCTGTCTGAGACCTTTTGGGGCAAACTATTAAACTCCTCAGAAAGCACATACCCACCTAAAAGCATCCCTAAGTAGAAAAATAGCAGAGTCATTGTTATGTCATCAATAAGAGCTTAAATTATATTGATTATCCTTGGTGTAAGAAGTCGGAGAACTCCATAATACCTTCCCGAAATTTTCCATTTAAAATGCTTCCTATAATCAAGAAAAAACTTAGTATGTAAAAATACTAAGCTTCAGCAATTTAGAAAATTTACTTTAAAAAGGTAGTTGAGTGAATACTATGTGCCAAGTGCTTTAAATAGTTCCCTTTAATCTTAAAAGTACTGTACGGGGGCATTATTACCTCCAGTTTTCAGAGAAAGAAACAGATCCAGAAAGCTTAAGTCATTTGCTAACCTGCCTTCCAGATAAAGCTGGGCTTCAAACCCCAGTCTCTGTGAATTCCAGGTAACTTTCCCATGTCCTTGTTCTTCTGAGAATTACCTCTGCTGCTGGGTGGGGGCTTGTATCAGTTGGGCCTGGCAACGGTATACATGAGTACCCAGTCACTGCAGGACATGGCCTCGTTGTAGTAAGTAGCTCCCTTTCTTGGCAACTGCATTGAATTCTTGAATTCTTTTTTTTTTTTTTTTGAGTTAACATTGGTTTGCACCATCATTTGTGTGTTAGAGGTATGGGGTCTTCCCTTTCAGGTGTTGCTACTATATCACCCCACCACCAAAGTCTCCACAGACTACCCACGTAACCCCTGTTTCCCTCTTTGTTCTTGCCCCTTCCACTCCCTCTTCTCTGAAAGACTAGGAAAATCCTCGGAAAATCCAGAGTCGGCCTGGTTAGGCATCTGGGGCACTAAAGTCATACTTGTCCCACACTGAGTTTATTTCCTCCATCTTGAAATATGTCCTCTCTTCTCTGTGACCTTCTGACTTGCCTCTCTGATGGGGCAGGAGGACTATCTTTCTGGACCTTTATCCCTGTCTATTCTAAAGTCCTTTAACCCACCTGTTGAAAGACAACTGTGTGGCGTCTTTGCAGATCTCTGAAAGTCTTTGGAACTGAAGTGAGAACAGGCTTCCTTTTCTAGAATCTGCCAGGGGTTATAGTCACATTGAAAATACTGTCAGGGACATGTAATAAAACAAAACAAGACCTTGACCTCTGTCAGGATTTACAAGTGTCCTCCAGGCCACTGTTCATTCTTGAAAGGTCAGATAAATTCGGGTTTGTTTAAGGCTGACTTGTGCTCAGAGATTAGAGTCTGCAAGCTGGAGCAATGCTATCGGGCATGAAAGACATGTGACAAGAGATTGGTTGTTTTCTGAACCCACAACAGGACATTTGCTGAGCGTTGACTAAGTGACACGTGCGGTGGGTGTTTGCCTCCCAATGACTGCCTAAGCCCTGTGCCAGACACCAGGCACTGCAGCACCCACCACACAAGTGATCTTTTGAGGAGTGCCATGAGTGCAGAAAGTTCTTCCTGTTCACTGCTTTGGATTCATTTTTCTTATAAACCAAAGCCAATTCCCCAACAGACTAATAGAATGATCCTCAGGTGCCAAGATCTGCATTTCAGAATATGATGGTTAAAGGTCTCCGGAGGTCCCGCCACTTCTAGCATAGGCTGTGAGAGCACCTTCCTGCTGAGCAGGAGAGGGCGGAGTGAGGAAAGCGAGGCGAGCCATCTACCTCAGCTGATTCTAGCTGGATTCTTTGGCCTTGTTGTCACAGATGATTAGCCACCTGCAAACATAAAACCTCATGAAAGAAGATTCTTTTGAAATCTGTCAGGAGCCCCTCCCCCACATGTATACACACGTTTAAAAATAGGAAGCCGCGTGTTGCCATGACTCCAATGCCTTGCTGGCTGATGCGATTTCACCGCTGAATACCACGTAGCGAGGTTCTGGCTCCAAGCGGCCTCTAGCGGCGAAATCCTTAGGGAAGCGCTTCTTCCCCAGAGCCATCAGCATTAACCCCTCTGGCCACAGGCAGCCCTCCCTGGCCACGTGTGTGATCCAGCCAGCCTCGAGGGATCCGTTCTTTCAGGACCTCTCATCGGTCTTGTGCAACACAGCAGTCAGTTTGCTCTGAATAGGGGGAGCAGCCCCAGAGTTCATTCGTCTTTCCTGGGGGAAGCGTGAGCCCCACCAACATGGAGAGAACAGTTTGTACAGAGTAGCAGCAGGGAAGCCGGGCAGCGGAAGTTGTGACTGCAAAGGCAGTAGTTGTAAGGAAGGACCCTCGCCATGAGCATCAGAAGCTGAGAGATTGCTCTTACAGAGGAAGGCGCCCTCTAAAACGTGTCACCTGGTGCTGATTCAACAGCCCCAGGGAAGTGTGGATGTAGAGCTTGCCCCCTGCCGTCTTCAGTTCCCTGAGTTTGAGATTCCTTGTCAAGCCTCCTCAAACAAGACTTGCATGTTAGAATATCCTGAAAAGGGCCCTCCCTGGTGTCTCAGAGGGTTAAAGCACATCAATAAGAAGTAAAAGCCACTTCCACATGAGTTCGATCCCCTCCCACCCCGGAGGTGACCCACATAGTGTGGCAGACCTCTCCTGACCCTCCCGCTGCTCCCCTCAGCAGTGTTCTTCCTCAGTCCGCCTATTCTGCTCCCTGCTTTTTCTAGTGAATCCTCTCACTGCCCCTGCACCTCTGGCCTGTACCCCATTTCTGTATGCAAAAATAAATCTTATATTAAAAAAAAAAAAAGAATATCCTGCGAAGCTTTAAGACCACAAGATCCTGTGCTGACAGATTGTGACTTACTGGGACTGGAAGGGGGTCAGGGGTCAGGGAACTGACCTGTATTAAAAGCCCCAGGTTGATTCTAAAGGGCAGTCAGGGTTGAAATCATGGTTCTCTCTGCTGTCGTATTTGTACCCCCATTCACCAGAACAAGTTGAAAGGCAGTGAGTACATTTGCATGAATTTGAACTTGGTGCTGATTAAAAAAAAAAAAAAAAATTCCCTTCTTTGGCTTCTCCCCTGACGACTGGCCTAGAACTTGTGAGCCCAGTGAAATTCCGATCCTGGAAGCCATAGCAAGATGGGCATCTCATTGTGTGGTGATCTTGCAAGTGACCATGACTTTTCTCCTTTTGCTGATGCCCCTCATGCCTGTTCTCTGGGGAAAGGTGTGTTTCTGTGAGTAAAACCAGCACCGTGAGCATCCAAACAAATCTGACTTCAAAAGGTATTTTAGCTCCCTGGGTGGAGGTGACAAACCCAGGAGAAGCTGAACTTTAAAGCTTCCAATTTGTTACCTGCTGGCATTGATGAAAAATAGACTCTTTACTAAATTTTGGAGTACACAAGTGGCTTGAAAATGAAAGTTATTCACACCAGAAAATGATTTTCTTTGCATTATTTCACTGTTACTGTAGTTAAGTGCGCAGACGGAAAGGGAAAGCGGTGTTGAGGATGAAAAAAGAGCAAATGGAGGGGTTAGAAAAGAGAAGAAATACAGGTCTTCTTGATTTTACAGCTCTTTGCCTGGAAGCTGGAATCACTGTCCTCCAGGGGTCCAGCTGGGCTTCCTTGCTGAGGTTCTGGCAGGGGTTTGCAGGTGGTATCGTCCTGTGTGGCATTTATGTGGTGCTGACTGCTCTGAACAAGCAGAAGAGGCAGGCCACAGCATGGCTCTGGAAATGCATGAAAGGAGGACACATCGTTTCAGACGAAGGTAATGCCATTTATCACTTCCATGGGAAATTTTTTTCCAAAGGAATAAGAGGAAGACAAAGAAATGCTACATTACTGCTGTTCAAAATTGGTGATTTGTGTAGGTGATTATTAGGTGAGTGTTAGCTTTGCCTTCACCCCTGTCTGCCACCCACCCAGCTATCTCCCCCACATCTATCACAGAGGTTTCTGGCTGAACAGATGGCAATTTGCATTGTGTCCCTCAGACCATCAGCCTTGGGCTTTGTTGGCTGAGTAGGAGGAAAGGAGTCCAGAACACTTGTTCTTTCCCAAACTCCAGGTTCCAGATCTGGACAATTCTGTGGTGCTTTTCTCCTCACCAGTAGCAGAGCAGGAGGGAGGAAGTAATTGCTATTAAGGAGCATGTATTCATGGCTCCACAGTGCGTCTTTCTCTTTAGGGGCCCACCCTGCGTGCTCCCCCAGGCTGGAGTGAAGCTTATGCAGGCAGTCAAATCCTTATTTTGCATGTGCCCGCTGAAGGCGGCTGAACTAGGATTGTGTTTCAGCTGTTAAGCATCTAACTATAGCGATTTCTCCAGGTGTTCTTTTAGGGATGCCCAAGACTGTGCTGGGTTCTGTGTTGATGATGAAAGCTGTCACCACCACACCAAGGTCCTCCAACAGTGATGGACCTGTGAATCTTGGGGCTGAGAGTCACAGGCGACTACTAATGCCCCTTGTACTTTTCAGAGGGTCCCTTTGCTTTGCTGCTGGTGTTTCATCTTGGTAAAATTGAGGTACACTCATTTCATAGCTGAGTGGTGCCATCTTAGGAACCAGATAGTGAAGAGGGGGGAGCTCTGCACTGGGCTGTCCACCCTACTTATATATTGAGTCTGAAGAATAACCTTCCTCTGCTCACCAAGGAGCAGAAGGGAAGAAGGGACACCCAAGATTGAGTCGTCCCCTGTTCCTGTGGGGGATGGTGGTTGATAGGTCCCAGTGTCAAGAAAACGGAGACAGTTTTCTTTTGCCTTTTTTTTTTTTTTTTTTTTTTTTTTTTTTTTTTTTTTACTGCAAATGCAAAAGTGGAAGGGTGGGGGGAGAAGAGGAAAGCAAGCACAGCATCTGATTCAGCCTTTGAAATCTTTTGGGCTCCATGGAAAGGACACATGTGAAGTCTGGCGGCCCTGGCAATAGCTTGTGCTTCAGATTGTGACCTTATTTTTCTCTCCCCCCACCCCCAAATTCTCTTCCATTCCTTCTGAGTGCTTGGAAAGGATCCTATGTTTCCACACTTGGTTATACCAGCTGTCAAATCACTCATTCTGGTTATTAGTAAGTAGCAGAGAAATATGTCCATAAAAAAGGGAATTTACAGGAGACATAATGAAGGAACAGGACATCTCCAAGGGGAAGGTACATAGCAGAAATAAATAAGAGCAGAGCTTAAGCCTGTAAGGCCTAGTGTGAAACCCCTAATAACAGAACAACAGAGCTCCCACTTTGCCACTGGCGGGCCAGCCCACCTTGGCCACCTGAGAGTGTGGAGATGTGGCTGAAGGGACAGAGCAAGCGGCATGATGACTGGAGGGCAGTCTGTCTTGATAGCAGCTTTGTAGTCTGATGAGAAAGTGAGAAGACTGCTTTAATGATGTAGAATGAAGAGGTAGTGCTCAGAATTCCTCAAATGTATTGCGCTTTGGAAGTGAGGTGAAAGGGTTAAATTGTTCTCAGACCTTAGAGCATAACACAATCGAACAAACCAAAGGACTTGTCTAAACCTCTTTGAGGCTTGCTTTTACAAAGTGGAACCTGGAAGCTTATCAGCAAATTACCCATGCTGGCCATGCACAGAGGTGACTAACCTTGAGCTGAGCCCTAAGCCAGTGATGCCAGGGCTGAGGGGCTAAAGGGCCCACCAGCAGAAATTTAAAATTCCAGTCATCTAAAGAAAAAGGCCTCTTTATGCTTCTCCTTGTGTGAACTGTCCTATAACGAGTCAGTGAACTTCATTCCCAGCCGCTACATAGATGGGAAGGCAGATTTGAGGTTAAACACTTGCCTCCCTATAGCAGACTTTTTCCTGTCTCAAATTTAGCTTCCTGGTATTGACATCTGTGCACACGCCACTGGTCATTGCCACTTTCCATTACAAAGCAGAAAAAAACAGGACCTGAGCAGGATCAGAGGTTCCAGCATCTTCCAGAAACCTGAAGTCTGATTGTCCCATTGGATGATGAAAAACCTTGGTCTGCCATCCCCTTGGGCGTTTGCATTCTTTGGGATGAACACAGTGTCACCAAAGACCTAAACATGGCTCAAGTGGCCTCTCTCAAATCAGGTTGGGGGTGAGAGGGAATTTGTAGTCCATGACTTTCTGAGTTAAACAAGATTTTGTATGACAGAATTAAGTAAGCTTTCAGTGGGCTGTAAATAACAAAGAATTAGATATCTAGAGCAGAAAGCTATCTTTTTTTTCAGGTCTCTGATGATTCTTTACATCTGCTGGACAAGAGACATACTCTTTTTTTTTTTTTAAAAAAATTATTTATGCCTAAAGAACTGGGGTTTTAGGCCAGAGGTACAGGGGCGGTGAGAGGATTCACCAGTTTGGGGAGCAGGACAGACAGATAAAGTACACTTCTGAGGGGAGCAGTGGGTGAGACAGGAGAGGTCTGCTGTGCCATGTGGGTCACCTCCCTGGCTGGGGATCGTGCTGAAGCTCTTGTTGCTAACTTCGCAGGGCTGTGCTTTAATCTTTTGTACCACTGGGTAGGTAGGACCCGAGAGAGACATACTCTTAAGCAAACCCTGGAAGACCATTGAATCACTGTGTCTGCTACTCATTATAGGTCTTCTCAAAGTGCCTCCCTCTTCCACCCCCACCTGGCCTCAATATGCAACATGATTCTGCAACATCAAGTGGCATGTCTGGCCATTGTCTAAATACTGCACACACTCACATAGGCTGTTCTGTGCAATGCGTCCTTTCCATCTCCCGTGATGAACACATGCATGTGCTGTAAGACCTAACTCAAGTGTCACTTCCTCTCTGGAACCTTCCCTAACAATTCCAGGCAGTATTAATCATCCTCTCTTCCTGCTCCCCTGCCCTGTCTTCATACCACTTTTCTAACACTTAGATGTGCAAACAGTTCAAATGAAAAGTCTACCTGCGAGTGTGTAAGGCTGGGGATATCTCATTTTTGTAGCCATCCTAGGAATCACTGCACAGAAGACATTCTTTTCTGTTGAATGAAAATGTGAGTGAATCAATAAAGAAATGAAAGGGGAGCTTGTGGAGTGAAAAAAAGCGATGAACCTTTTTAAAAATTAAATATTCTATCCTTCATGGGTGAAGGTGATTTTTCAGAATGGCAATAAAATGTTGGCTTTGAACTAGTTTTTCAACATTTGCTTTATGCTCAGAGCACATTCACATGGTCTTTGACTGTATAATCAGTGCCGGTACTTAGAAATGATTGCTCTGTGCCCTTCACTCCTTCTATTAAAGCCTGTCAGTCCGATTCAAGTAATTCCTGCCTCCATCGACACTGTCCTCATTAGCTTCTACCTAGATTCCTCTAACAAGCTGCTCTGTGTCTCTTATCTTCAATATCACAAAACTGATCTTAATACTCTACAGTTAATATTTTTATCATTTCATTTAGGTGATTTTACTTGCGTGATTAAGAACCTCTTGGGGGACTTCTTTTAGTCAGAGTGGAACTTAGCATGGCACACTGACCTCACATCACTGGTCCAAAGGGATGTCTTTTCCAGGCACGGCCCTCTCTTCACCATCCCACAGTGTGGTTTTTGTAGCAGAAGGGGTACTTTGCTGGGAGGTGGGAGGACCTGCCTCTGTCCCCAGCTTGGCAACAGAGGAGCTGTGTTCCATATCATTTTTCCCATTTGGACTTTGTGGTTTTCTCATCAATAAACATCAGGAAGACAAGGTCTTAAGACAGATGCTTGCTTAAAACAGATCTTTTCAACTTGGAAGAGAGGAATCCTGTATATTCTTTCAGATTTTCAAGTTCTCTGATTTTATGAGACACTGAATTTCTATCCCTTTCATCAGTGGATGGGTGAAGTGACTTGCTTGGGTTCTGAACCCACAACGCTGGCCTCATTGCAGGCAAACCATTTCTGGGTAGCTGCCTAATTAAGAGAAAGCAAGGATATATGTTGCCTTGCCTTTTGCAGTGATATCCACACCACCAGGAGCAGTCTGGTTTTGGTTTTGGTTTTAGCCAAGCTTTTGATTGACTTGATCAAGAAAAATAAATGGGCCAGATTTGATTTCTTTGACTGAAAGGATTTACTTTATATTCTTCCAGCCTCAGCAAACACTAACCTGCGGTTATTCACAGTCCAGTTACCCAATTCTGAGCTGTCTGAATTCCTTGATTTTTCTTTCCTCTTCTCAGATTCAATTTTTGGTAGAGCTTTAACATTTTAAGAAACACCACTGAAGATGAACAGGCTAAAGGTGAGAGATATACCTCAAGCTCCTGCTTGCCAACTTTTTCTTATTAGATTAGTTTCTGCTAATAGTATTATTCAGTATGCCTGAGGTTACGTTTTCATTATACAGACCCATAAATTTTGCCTTCCACTTCTTTTCTGTAGAATGACATGCTTGTTCTTCCTGTTGCATATGTCAGAAATTTACAGGTCACTTTTGAGTCTTTCCTTACTTTCTTCATGTTATCAATTTTCTAGTCTCCTATGTTCTGTAGCAAATTAATTTCAACTTTGTCCTTCCCTCACATTTTCCCTACAGTCCCTATTAAAGCACACATGCACTCACACATGTGATTAATGTTTGTGTTTTCCTCTGACTGGACTGTTAGCTCTATGTAGGCTGCCTGCTATCTTTCACTCATCATTGCATTTTATGCTGAGTACCTGAATTCGTCCAGTGTAAGTGCTCATTAAATTTTTGCTAAATGAGTGAATTAACTTATGTAATTATAATATTAAGCTGTAAAATAACAATGGAGTTGGTTTCCTCTGGGCATTTGGATTATCTATTTAAGACTTTATTTCAGGTTCTATTTTTGGATTCTTTATATTTTCAACAAATATTTCAGCACCTACTTTGTGTGCACAGCTATATTTGATTTGAAGGACCAGGAATGAAAAGACATGTTCTAATTCTCTAGATCTTGAATTTAGGAGACGCAAAGCCTGTACATACAAAAAATGTCAAGTTGACGTGCAAGACAGAATATGAATAAGTGCTTCAGATAGTGCAATTCATATGCTACAGCTGAGGGTGTCTATGAAGTCTGAAGGTGCAGCATTAAAACATGGAGGGGGGAACTTTTCAAAACCTTCTGACCTGGACTTTGAAAAATGTAGAATGTAGAGATCTAAGGGAAGGTGGCATCTTAGAATGAACACTTGACACTGAATGTTCATGTGAGGGTTAAGTTGCTATCACTTCATCCCAATGGAATTATAAACTAATAATGAGACTCAAGGTGTGACTGGGGGGAGGGTAGTCCACAGTGGGCAGATTTATTCTTTGGAAAAGCAGCTTTGCGTAGTGGGTATTAGGTTATTTCAGTTCCTACTTATTGTTAATAATGCTGCAGTAAACATCATTGAGAGTATGATTTTTATGAGTAGATGGTTTCATGTTCTCTGGATAGATGCCAAAGAGTGGGATTGCTGGGTCACCTGGTTTTTCCACTCTTAGATTTTTAGGTGAATCCAGATCTGGCTACACCAGTTTCCATTCCCACCCACAGTGTCCTGTGGTTGGGGGTCTTTTTGACATATTCCATGTTCACAGCTGTGGGATAATGTCTTTGTGACTTTGATTTGAGTCTCTTATTAAAAAGTCTTGATAAACATTTGCTTTTAATGAGTTTTTTTGTTGTTGTTGTTAAACTACATTTTTAAAAAGATTTATTTATGCATACAGAACTGGGGTACAGGCCAGAGGTGCAGGGGCAGTGAGAGGATTCACCAGAGTGGGAAGTAGAACAGGCAGATCATCAAAGTACACTGCTGAGGGTAGCAGCTGGCAGGTCAGGAGAGGTCTGCCGCGCCATGTGGGTCACCTCCGGGGTGGGGATCAAACTCATTTGGAAATGGCTTTAGCTTCTTACTGCTGTGCTTTAACCTGCTACACCACCAAGGAGGGCCTAAACTAAATACATTTTTAAGATATACCTTTATTATTATTTCCTTGTCCGTTGTGTAATATATGGATATCTTTAGTCTAATGTATTTTTTCTACTGAGTACAAGCTTTATATTTGAGGTAACCCTGATTGCTTATTTTTGCTTTTATTTCCCTCCCCATAGAGGTTGGATGTACAATGGCATCTTTATTCTTCTGTCATGAGGTGTATTTTACTGTTGCAGGCCTCCTCTCTAGGTCTTTATTCCACTCTGAGTTTATTTTTGGACATGGAGTTAGAGAGTGACCCAACTTGATTTTGTACATCTCACTGTCCAGTCTTCCCAGCATCATTTGTTAGAGACTTTTCTTTTCCCACTGCATGGTTGTGGCTCCTATATCATGAAATAAGTGTTGATTTATGTGTAAATTTTTCTGGACCTTTGATTCTTTTCATTGATCCATATGTCTTATATACTATTAATTTGCTTAATAATGCCCTTTCATCATCTGGTGAACTTCAGCTCAGGACTGCAGTCTTCATATAAATTCTTCAGAAAAGGAACCTGAAGTAATGAAACATGAATAAGACAAAGTGTTAAGGTTTATACTTTACTGGCTATAATTAAGTGTATTCTTTTTATACTTTTCAACAGGGTAGAATAAGAAAATCAATTCTATAATGAAGAAAGGTTAACTTTGAGGCAGAGGTACATTTCGATAAGTATGAATTATTAGCGCTTCATCTCTATGTCAGTCCCATCTAGGATTGGTGCCGTGGGGTGTGGAATGGGTCACTGGGTTTATTTCTTTTGCCTTTTTTGTTCATGTGTGACATTGCTGTTCATAGGCTTGGCTTTGCTTTTCCAATATGTTCTGTTTGCCTACCATAGAGAATAGAACAGGTAACCCACAGTTTACGCGACGAGAGCAGTTCATAGTAGGCTCGTGTGAGAACATCTATGGAAGATGCTTAGCACATGCCTGGCATGTAATAAGTATATGTCAGACATTGGCTGATAATTGTTGTCATGAATCTAGACTAAGTTGCAAAAATATTAGTTTAAAATATCCTAGCAACCATAAAAAAGAAGTTATTTAATCTGTTCAAATCTCATGACCATCTCATCCCCAAGGTGTGTTACAGAACGTGCATTGATGAAAGGTCAGATCGCATCATCTTCTAGCTAATATATTTTGTTTCTGTGATGGAGCTGAAATGTATCTCCCTGACTTAGAATCTTAGAAGCGACCTGTTTCATTGCTGAAGTTTGGCTGTGCTGCTCCAGTGTCACTGCTAACCAGCAGATCATGGAAACCCTGAAAGCTAGATTAACATCAGAGCCATAGGCTGAATTGGTGAACCAGGGATTTTAAGAAAATGGCTCTTGTGCCTCTGTTTGAGAAAATAGGGACAAATGACTCACAGTGGGAGGACTAGTCCCAGACCTACTCCAAAGGTCAGATGACAAAAACCTGAATTTTGGGATCTCAAGGACTGCAAAGAATTTTGAAGGATGCTTCTTTAGAATCTGGTAGTATCCTGCCTGTGGTAAAAGGAGATAAAATTGCCCAATCTGGCTTTTAGGTGTTAGGGTTGAAAGGATGGTGATAATCAGTGGAAACTGAGAAGTTGAAGTGGGCACTTACTTTGTACAAAAGAGGCATTAAATTCTGAGCCAAGAGTTGCATTTCAGCGAGGCTGTCTGTTGGGACTGTCGCTCTACAGACTGGAGTGCAGAGCCACAGGATGGAGCCTCATCAGTGACCAGCTGAGATGAGATCTGCTTGCAGCAGAAGAGTCATAGAGAAGAGTAAAGAGAGTCTTCACTTGAGCCTTGAACACCCGTAAAGAGGGAGTCACAGAGGACAGAGTTCAGCAAAGGCCCCAAGCTTGGTGGGCACAGGAATAAGGGGCGGTGGTCAGCTCTGGAAGAGCAGGTGTTGGGAAGAAATTTGAAATGATTTATAAGAAAGGAACCCTGTGCAGAACAGGGCTGGTGTTTGTGGCACATACATATCTTTTCTACCCTGAGTTGCTCTTTGCCAGAGACTGATTCTTTAAGTTTTGAATTACTCAGGTCAGTTGCCTACATTTTGATCACTTCACCATTTTTTATAAATATCATGGGGGAATAATTTAGCCATTCCTCCAATACCTATTACAAGGTGTAGGAAAAGATTAGTGGGGAAGGGGACATGGTGCTGTTGGTAAGATAAAATTTGGGCACTTTGTCTATCAAAAGCCAGGGGGTTCTGTCAACATCCGACTTCTGTTCTTGTTAGCTGAGCAGCTGTGGCCAAGTTTCTTCTCTTCTCTGAGCTCTCTTCTTCTTTTCTAAAAACAGCACTGATGCTAAAGGCATCCTATTGATTTTGTGCTGATTCAATGAGATTGTATGCAAAGTACCCCATATGCAAAAAGCGTGTGTCACTGCTCTTGTTATTTCTCTTTGTGCTTCTTTTTAGACTGTCCCTGCTCATATTGACACTAACAACTGAAAATTAAATGCTAAACTATATTTAGAAAGTGTAAGCATTGCCGATCATATTTTCTCTTCTGCATTGGTTTTCCAAGAGGGAAAGAGCTTTTCCGTGATAGTTTAGTGATAGCAATCCCAAAAGAATTTGGATTGTGACTTGCTCCTGAATCTTTCCTGCCATGATTTTTCCAAAACAGGGTGATAGCACATTTATGAGGCATGCTGAGGTTCGGAGTAGGACTGCTACTCATGGAAGGAGTTAGATGATCTCTGTCTCAGCGTGCCACTGGTGTTGGACTGGAGAATCAGCCCAAAAGAAAAATAAAAGATGCATGTGCTGACAATTTAGCTTTTGCCCAGAGATGCTGGCATTTTCCTTCTGGGGGCGGTTCTTGTGTTTCCAGCCGTGTTCCCACTGCATGCCGTGTGTTCTCTCCTCCCACCCCCCCTCCCATATGTCTTCCTCTTTGTCTCGCCCACCCTACTCCTGCTTTCTTTCTGTGTCTCTCTCTTTTGTAGGTTATTTCCCCTCCATAACAAAATGAATCCTGTCATGCCATAGAGTATTACTTTCCCCAAGCCCAGTCTCTTTCTTCAGAGATCTTTCCTGAAAGTTCTAGAATGAGCAAGTCATATTTTTTTTTTGACACAATCTATTGTACTTCCTTCATGGCTTTGTCCTCAGATAGTTCATTTGGCAGCTTCCTCTCTTTCCATCTTCCCCAAGCCACCTCCCTCAGAAGTCTTCCTCTCTTCCTTCCCTCTTCATGTCTGTCCCTCCATGAATAGGCTATGCCCAGCCCAAGAACTCTCTGTCCTTGGGAATCTTTATCATTTTAAAGTATGGCCAGACAGAGCACTACACAAAAATGGGAGGACAAAAGGCCTCTGTGGATGAGTTTGAACTTGGGTAACGATGACGCGAACAGTGAGATGCTGCAGTAGGGACAGCAGTGAATTATCGAGGACAGAGTGTTACCATGGATGACATACAGGGATTCATTTACATTAGGTTATTGTTATCAGGACTTCATTTGCTTCTTTGAATTGTGGGTAGCTAGTGCCAAATAAATGACAGCAAAAGAGCTACACATCTGTCTTAGGCTTTAACTACATCTCTGATTTCATCTCTTACTCAGATGGAGACACAATGCCCTGAATGAAAATATCATTGTATTGTTTGATTTGTGTGAGAAGATGCCTGCCTTCATACAGGGATTGAATGTTGGGTGATGATGGAGCTTTCTTCTGAATGACTGAATAAAGAACGGAAAAGTAGATAATATTTCTATGCATTGATAAGTCCAGAGAGTTAATGGGTATTTGGGCTCCTGAGAACCCAAATCAGAGTTGTTACACTGCTTTACAGGTAACTGTTGGTAATGGTGACAGTAGCAAAATGTGTTCTGTCCATCTGTCCAACCAGCCATCTGTTTGTCCGTTCATCTCTCTATCCATCCAATTTTCATTGAATACGGGCTGCTCTTTCTTAGCAGAGTTATGTATTCTTGGTCATATCGAAGCACAAAGACTAGAAGAATTGGCATCTCCCTCCCTGAACTTTTCTCCTTACTTCTTTTCTTAAAGTTTTCTAAGAAGCCCAAAATTACAGCTCTTTGAGTATCCCCTTGGGGATTAAAGCACCTACAAGACAAAATGCTAGCTTAAGATTTTGTTTTAATTTGATTTACTTTCCTTTTTTTTTTTTTAAGATTTATTTATTCATACAGAACTGGGGTACAGGCCAGAGATGCAGAGGGTGAGAGGATTCACCAGAGACAGAGTGGGGAGCAGAACAGGCAGATGGAGGGAGTACACTGCTGAGGGGAGCAGCGGGCAAGTCAGGAGAGGTCTGCCGCGCCATGTGGATCTCCTCCGGGGCAGGCGGGGATCGAACTCATGCGGAAGTGGCTTTAGCTTCTTAGTGCAGTGCTTTAACCCGTTGCGCCACCAGGGAGGGCCCCCCCAGACCTCCCCAGGCCCCCCCACTTTAAAAAAAAGTATGTGTAGTAAAACATTCTGATGCACAGGAAGCTATGGGCACCCTTCTTTTATGGTTGGATAAAA
Source organism: Condylura cristata (assembly GCF_000260355.1). Classification (NCBI taxonomy): domain Eukaryota; kingdom Metazoa; phylum Chordata; class Mammalia; order Eulipotyphla; family Talpidae; genus Condylura; species Condylura cristata. The sequence continues at coordinate 12,604,827 of NW_004567137.1, forward strand.
TATTGGAGAATGGTAGAAGAGGGCTTCTCAAACATTGGGTCTAAAAATTGCCAGCCTTAAATATCTCTTCCTACTCCTCCTGAAAGTTACCCTGACTCGTACACTCCAGTATGAATCCTGCCCAACCACCAACTCTAAGGGCTGCTTAGAATTCTGAGAGGGCAGCCTGAGTCACGGGCTGCCAAAAGAATACAAAATGGTTGCACTTTGAGGAGGCTGAACATTCATTCATTCTTCAATCACTATCTCCTGCACACTGACCTCGCCACTGACTTTATAAATACATATCGAAGTCAAGGGCTTCAACCTGTGAGGATCTCAGTCTCTAATGACAAAGGGGTTAAGAAAATTCCAAATGCAGTCAGGTTTCCATGGTATTTACGCACGAAGCTACACTAAGGTTAGGTTATGAAAGGTTAGTTTAAAGTCAGCTACCCTCTAGCTGGGGAAGCTGGTGGAGGTAGAAGTCCTATCACCCCAGTTTCTTCATTATAAACAGCATTCTAATTTGCCTGTCATATCCATTGTTACTAATAGGAATATCGATTGCATTTCCTAACTTCCACCCACAGCCTCCCAGCAGGGCTGCTCCCCAGAAGTCATCTCAGCCCCAGGTCCTTTGAGAAACAAGGACCCCCATCCTTGTCACCACTCTGCAAACTCTGAAGAATAGGCAAAGCACTGCACTCTCCCCAGGACTAATCATCATCATTTTTGTAATAGTGGGATTTACAGACTTCTCACTGTGCAGGCCCCTCCCATATGCCAACTAGACTTCCCAAAGAAGCGAAGGAACGTGCTGTGTTTCTGCAGCTCATAGGGAAGAGCTGGAACTTGGAGCGCCTAATCTATACCCCTGAGGAATGAGGTACACAGCTTTACAATGCCAGATGCCTTTCCTACGCCACTCTGGTCAAAGGAGGATCCCCTGTGTCGTCACAAATCTATAGACCAGTTGAAAAGCACTTGAGCAACCACTGTTGACATGTAGCATTGAGCTGAGGACTCCTGTCTGTGCCACACCCAGGAGTATATCTGTGGCCAGTGGACTGGAAACCAGGAGCCACACGCAATGGGTTAAATGACCCATCAGGGGAAGAACACCACAGTGGGAGCTGGTTTGCTTGGTTCAGATCTGCCCTGTTCCAGTTTTGTGACATGTACATTATTAAATATTTTGGGCTCAGTTTACTCATCTGAATAAAAATGGGGATAAAAGTTCCTAAATTAACAGAATTGTGACCAGTGCTAAATAAGTTAATCATCTTAAGTGATTAAGCAGTATGTGACTTAGGGTAAATGCTAAGTAAATGTTTAAATTATAAAAAGGAAAAAAATTGCCCTGCCCTAGGAAACTAGGAGTCTTTGAAAGCTTAGTTATTACTGGAAATAGAGAAAGAATGCACAGTTGACAAAGAACTGGCTTAAAAGAAGAAAGCTGAAGTGCAACGACTTCAGCAGGCAACTAGCACAGGAACATAGTCTAATAAGAAATGCGCTCTTTGGTTGGTACAGGTGGAGGTTCATGGGTGAAGTCTTAGGAGACAGGGAGGTGTTTAAAGCTCTGGATTCCCAAAATATTCATGAAACCTGGTTCTGATCAAACTTCCTGGGGCGCCCTTGTTAAATTCAGTCTGTAGAGCAGGGCATCTGGCCAGCTTCCCCACCGGCCCTGTTCCCAGCCCCCCGGATCTGGGCTCCATCATCTGGTGCTGTCAGACCTTGCAGTGGCAGGAAGTTGGTGCTTTTCCTGATAAGTCTTTGGGACTCCTTCTCTGGATATTGCTCCACATGTACCTGTTTGGTGACCCTTCCTTGTTGTGCACAAGGAATATAACTATATCCTGATCACCGGTATGCCATTTCTATGGTGTTGCCCCATAACATGGTACCCGTTTCCCAAGAAATCGAAGCTCTCAAGAGGCATCTGGGTATCTGATATCTGCTTGTTTTTCCTCATTCTCAATCAAGTCCTGTCTCTTGCTCACACTCTTCTAGAATCTGCAACCTCTAAGGGCTAGGTGAACTTGAGAACCAGTTTAAGTCAAAGATTCCCCCATTGCAGATAGAGCACAATGATTAGTAAAAGTGTGAATTCATCAAATTCAGCACTGCCCACCCCCCCCACACCAGACTTCCCCTCCTACCTCTTGTCCCCTCATTCTTTTCTTGCTTATGTTCAGAGTGACACAATCTGGTGGCTGAATTTATGATCTACTTTTTGACTTCCCTAAAGAGGTTCTGAGATTGGGATGCCATGTCCATGATGGGACAGGGGAAGTTGGCAAGAGGATCTGCAGTAGTGCCCAAGTGGTGCCTGACTCCGGGTCCCTGCTGCAGAGACTGCTTCATGCCTCCCTTGCAGCCTCTGAACACTGCCAGTTTACCCTCCAGGCTGGAGAAACACAGCCATGATGATGACCAAGTCACAGATCTCAAACTGCAACATGGCCCTGCCCAGCACCCCTGGTACACTTCCTACTATGCTAACTTTCTCCCACTCCAAAATAACTTCACACTCTTCTCACTTCAAGCCTACTTCCCACCATCCCGCCTTCTTCCCTCCCCCTCTCCCCACCCCCCCTCTCCAGGTAAATCTGATTCATAATCCATTGAGAAAATGAAATTGTTCTATCAGGAGTTTCTTCCTCTTGTACTACCGGATCTGCCGATCTCTCTCAGCCCCAGGCTTTCCGCCACTACTGGCCATTGTGGGCGACGTCTGGGCTACTGGACACCAACTTGACACAGAGCAAAGTCCTTGAGAAGGACAAGAACTCAAAACAGATAACTTGAATGTGTCAATTCTGGATCCTGGCCTTTTTTCTTTTTCAAGGCCTTCGCTGTGTTTCCCTCTACCATCTCCCCTAACATGAATGAAGGCCTCCACTGTTAAAAACAAAGGGTAAACAAAAATCTTTGCTTGTCTGCTTCTTCCAGGCACCTTATTTTGCTGCTCCTTGGAATGTTGCTTCTTGGAAGCAGTATTTCTCAAAGGAGTCATCTTTAATTACTTTCTACATGAAGCTTCTTCACAAAAATCTTTCCTTAGTTTCTCTCTTCATGTTTCTCAATCTCTTCACTGATTATCCAGAGGGCCTGACTTGGACTCTATCTTCCTCATCATGACAATTATTATTACTAGTTTTAATTTACACATGACTTCACCCAGTCCACAGCTTTATATTTTTGCTACATGCAATGCTTCTCAAATAACTGTGTTAATCTCAGACCCATTCTTAGACTCTAAACTAGACTCGAGTTATATTCTAGATGTTTCCTCATGTCTGCAAAGCACCTAAACTTAGCATGGCATATAATTTTTAGTTAATGTTCTTTTTTACTTTATTATAATTACTGTATATATATATATATATAATTTTCTTTTTGTTTGTTGTTGTTGATTATATATATATATATAATCAACAACAACAAACAAAAAGAAAATTACTTACCATGGCAAAAAGAGAACTTTGTTTCCCTTTCAAATTGCCCCCTCTTTAGTCTCCCACATCTTAACACATGGGCAACTAAGTCCTCCCAGTTGCTCTAGTTTTCCTGAAACAACCGCTTTTCCTACTCTTATGTCCTGCCAGCCAACAGCACTTGGGCCTGCCTTTTCATCATATAAATTCAGCTCTTCTCCTGTCTACCAATCACCCTACCCAGAGTGACATCATCCTTTTCCTGGATTACTGAGAGACCATTCGTTACCTTCTCCATATACCAAATACAATGGATTATTTAAGAATGGATTATACAAGAAAACTGAAATGAAGTGTCATCTCAGCATCCCTCCTGCCTCCTGTGACAGTGAGGATTCAGGGCCTTCCCACTTGAGGTGTTGCCTCTTTCCTGTGTTCCAGCTACATTGTCTTCCTTTCTTTTCATCAATAGGCCAAACTTCTGCCTGCCTCAGGACCTTGAACATGCTACCTGCTCCCTGTTCATTTATCCAGCCTACTGGTGTGTTTAAAGCACTGCTTGCTTAACTGTTATTTGCTTGGAGCAATCTTTCCTGCCTATTCTCATCCCGCTCCATTCCATGACTTTAATGCTCTGAATAGCTGCAGTTGTTAGTCACCTATTTACTATCTCAGTGTTATGACTGTTGTTTATTACCTACCTTTCCCTTTACACTTAAGTGTCATAAGTCCAAAGCCCATGTCTGACTTGTTTATAATGAAACCCTCCATCTTGTATGGTATTAACAAGATTTGTTAAAGGAACAAGAAAATAAAAAATTGTGTACTTATTTTGCAAGAACAACTTCCAGACAAGTCCTTTCAGCTTGTTCCTTGTAGCCAGATGGCTGCTCTCACCACTCAACCCGGGCTCTTCCGATTTGGAAATACTGGGAGCCCCACTGTGACTACACATTTGTTTGTCTAGCAGTTTTACCTAAATGGACTTCAAGGGATGGAGGATCTTTGAAGAACAATGATGGAAGTGCAATGAGATTGAGGACTTAGGCTATATCCTTATGTCCTGTATCAGTTATCTAAAAGCTATAGGTAAGAGAGACCTCTATCTTTAAAGCTAATTTCTCTACAAAGGCAGGAAGGTTTCACTTGGATCTCAAGACGATTACAAAGAAACACAAGAGGAGTTCATTGGGCGGGGGAGAAGCTTACAATGTAATGGTCAGGAAAGTGGGAATGGTAGCAAAGCTAGGGTGAGTGGTACACAGAGTGAGGGTCACTGGGTCCTGAGAGCCTAGGTAGCCATTCATCTGCAGGGAAGGGGTGGCCACTTCTCAGGGCAAGAGTCCTGGGTGGCTCTTGCTGAGCCTTAGAGAAGGATGGAAAGTCCACTATCATTTCAAATTGCCTCAGATTTGGTGCTTGGAGAAGATTCCAGGACTAAGGATGAGAAGTCCACTATCATTTCAAATTGCCTGTATTTACCCCTCTTTTTCAGAGGCATATTAACTGAAGCCCTAGTTTTTATTTAGGTAGATTTTTATCTGTCCTTGACTTTCATGTGTCTGTTTGTTAATGTCTTCTATACACGTGCTGGCTTTTGAATTGCTAATTTAAATCCCTGCCTCTCAGTTGCTCCTTTAGTCAGAGTGGTCATCATGTCAACACAGACAACATCTCCACCCTTCGGGGTTGTTACAGTATCAGTCTGTATGAGGACACAGCTTAGCCTTCCCAACCCTTCCGAAATCTGCTGGTGAGGCAAGGAAAGCAAGGCCTTCAGTTTGTTTCCTTAACAGCTTGCTTTCTTACAGCAGTGTGAACCTTAGTTTAATGTACATTGAACATTCACAAGGAAACAGTTCTGCCACTGAATTATAGGCTTTCCTTCCACACCTCCAGGATGACTTTCGATGCTATTCTGCTTACTTACTGCTCAGGTGTGTGGTGTCCTTGTTCCCCTCCCCTCACTGGTCAGTCAACACGGCCAGAGAAGGCATGCCGTTTTATTAGAGACGTATGAAAGGAAAGACTACTTAGGTGAATGTGCCAGAACTCAAGAGCCAGACACCCAGTGACAGATTCCAGGCCACAGGTACCTACCTGGGATATGACATAAGCCAGGGAATTAAATATAAGATTTTTTTTTTTTTAATTAGACACAGGCAAGCTAGCCTAACCTTCCTGTGTCTCTTATTCCCGGGGATTGAGACTCAGACTTACCTTGTAGTCTTCATTTACTCTCCCCTGCAACTCTCAGCAAGTACTACCATCTGTGGGGCCGACTCTTCCAGCTTCACATAGGAGCCCATGATTGGGCTTCGTTGTCCCTCCTGTCCATTTAAAGGTGTGCAAGGGAATTGAACTGCAAGACTTTCACCTTAGATACAGTATTGGGATGAACCATTCTGGGTACTTGCAAGTAGAAGCTCTAAATCTTCATGGACAGGGGCATCCCTGAGTGACAGTCGTCATCCTCACCACTGGCCTTCCATTTCTCACAATAGCAAAAGAATCACCTCTGGCCCTGCGGCCCTAAAACAACTGCATTGCAATAGGGACACATTTGCATTTTGGAACAGATGCAATACAACAATTCCCAAAGTAGCTATGTGCATTTGATAACTGTTTGGCCCTCATCACAAATTTTTATGTGTGGAATAAAACTCTTTCGACCATGAACGGGAAAGCTGGCCTGGCTTTGCTGGATGCCTGCCTGGAGGGCTGTGGTCATCTCCTACTCATACCTCTGGGTCACAGCCTGTGCTGAATGATGGGAGAAACAGCATCCCCATCATTTGGGTGGTTGGAGAAGGCCTCTTGGATGTAGTACCATGCCGACACAAGTATTAGCTGACATTTGTTGAAGAATTGAGACTTTTATAAAGAAGGAGCTGTGCTGATGTAAGGATTTACAACAACGCAAGGGAGTGATTTGTTGGCAGGAGTGTTGGGGTGTATGTAGGCGTGGCCATCTCATTATCAGACTGGAGGTATAAATCAGCTCCTGGCCCCCGGCAAAGGAAGGGGCTGGTGATGATGGGTAGAAGTGGGCACAAGCAATTCCAGTGTGAGGGGTTGTGGGAGGATTTGTGTGAGAGCAGATGGGTGGAGGGTGCCCATGACCAACAACAGGACTTGCTTGAGACTTTGCATGTATTTGAGCCAAGTAGCAGGGACAGTGTGCTTTTGTATATTTTAGAGCTGGGGGCTTGGTCAGTAATGGCATATCTAGTCACTGTGCTTGTGACTCAGCTGGAGAGACTCATTGTCATGTGTTTTCTCCTCAGAGTTCCTACCTGTGACATGAAGAGAATCAGCGCTTGTACCCCTTTTTAAATTAAATACACCAAAGACCCCCACTGGGGTATTAACCACCTGGGCCAGAGTTTGCTTATCAGGGATATCACGTGACTCGCAAAGGACATTCCAGATGTAGGGCCATGGTTTCTCTTAGTTACCGTTTTATCATTTTCACTTCCACAGGACATTTCCTGGAGAAGCTCCCCAGTCCCCATAAAATGTTTCAGGGCAAAGCATGCAAATTACACTCTGGGGGTAAGACACCCTGCACTCCTTCCACTCACCCCACCTGTTCCTCTGTGCTGCTCCCGTATTCCAGGACAAGCTATCTGCTCTCTGTGCCAGCACTTCCTCCCTGACAGGCGCAGGTGTGTCTTAAAATACTTAGGAGCGATTGGCCTGAGAGACTTCATCTCTTCACCTTAAAAGAGGAAGGGGGGGACAAGCAGCATGTGTGACACCAGGAAGCACAGCTGCCCCCAGGACTGTGCTTCTCCCTCCCTCTCTGGAGACTTGTGCTGGAGCTGCTGCTGCAGGTGAATCCCCCCTAGAGTGGGAGCAACAGGATGTGTGTGGGGGGAGGGGGATGAGGAGAAAGCTTGATTCATGTACGTGTGGCTTGTGTTTGCTGTTTGTATATGTGTGGTATGTGTGGATGGTAGATACACATACTTTATATGTGGTACATATATGTGGTTTGTGTGGGGTATGTGAGTATATGTGGTTTAGATGAGTGGTATGAAGGGTGTGTGTATAGTGTGTGTGTGTGTGTGTGTGTGTGTGTGTGTGGTATCTATGTGTGTGTATATGTGGTTTGTGTGGATGGTTTGTGTATACGAGGTATGTGTGTGACAATGTGTGTGGAGGGGTCACAGACTTGGAGCTTAGGGTGATCTTGTCAAGCATCAGGAGAAAGCAGTTGCGAGTGAGAGAAATACAACTTCCCTCCCATAGGAAGAAGCAGGGATCATTACAGATTTAAGAAACAAAGACAAAGACGGTCATGGGGGGCTGGGGCATGTCACAGAAAAAAATAGGAGAAAGAGCCCCAAAAGTGTTCTTCTGGTGAGGGTTGTGCCTGTGTCAGACCTCAGCCCCTGTACTCCTTGGGATTTGCCTATTTCTGCCCCTACGGGGGCAATGAGAAATGATTGTGATTTGTGGTGAGGAATTAGTCTGTTTTCCACTTTGGGTCTCCTGCCCACCCCGGGGTGTGCTCTCACCTCCACCTCCAGTGCGTGTGTATTTTTCACTTTTGATTTATGGCAGTGAAGGCCTAAGTAGAGTGGTTCCTGAGGGGGGTGGGTGGATTGGAAATCCTTTGGAATCAGTTGGCCATCTGTCATGGTTTTGAAAAAAGGAGATGGTTCTTGTGGGTTTTCTCACTTCTTCATTTCCATTCAACAAATGTTTACTAAGTGCCTACTGGGTGCCGCTCCTGAGCCAGGAGCCCTATTGTGCCAGCAGTGGAGCTCGGCACAGTCACCATGGTTATGTATTCGCTTTCTAGTGCCATATTGCCGGGCAGTTGTTGTTACACCGTTTTACTGAGGAGGAAGCAGACTAAGTGAGAAGAATTTGTATAAGGGTTGGTGAGGGAGATAGAATTCCAAGCTGGGTTTTGTGAATTTAATTCCTAGGATCTTCTCATTGTTCCATGTTGTCTTACTTTTATTTTGTTACTTTTATTTCTGCTGGTTTTCTGAACTATAGTTTTACAGTCAGCCAGCCCTGGTTGGGAATCTCAGTAGGTCTGGCTATCTCACTAACAAGCTACTTAATGAGAATAAGCTACTGGACCTCAGCTTTACCAATTATAAAAATGAGATAGTAATTTCTGATCTTAACGGCTCCTGTGCAGATACACAAATGCATATACATATTTAGTGCATAACCCACCTATTAAATAGAAATTTCTATTTCTCTACCCTCATTTCCTCATGTGTAGTTCTCTGGGGTTCTTTGAACAAAGAACCAAATCCCTGTACATTTAGTCATGTCAGGGTAAGCATGGAGCGTGATGAGACCAATAGAAAGGTTTCTCAGTCTTAAGGGCCGAGGAGTGAAGAGCAGACACCAACAGGTGTGGACACATACTCCGGGGATCCTTGGCAATTCTGAGTTCCCTCTTTTATCTTTTGTCTTCTGAAAAATATCAGATGACCTTTCTAGAAGACAATGAATCCTTCAAACGAAAGTGTGAAAAGTGAGACTTTTCCTTCAATGAAAACATTTTCTTCTCCCTGCCTTTTTTGCCTCCATCCCACACTTTTGTCTTTCTTAAAGAATTCAGCGTTGATCTCTTATACTGTGTCTGTCTCCTGCCTTGTCTTCCAAAGCAGAAAATTCTTATTGTTGGGAAGTGGAGTGCTCACTATGACAATGCAGCATGTGATCCATGTAGCCATGGTTCCTTCTGAAGCGCTAGGAATCCAACCCCATTCAGGTGAGATGCCTTTATGAGGTAGCCCCATGGCTGAGGGCTCTCTCACATTGCGTGCAAACATTACTATTGGCCATGGGTTTTAGCACAACTGTTGATTTCCATGTATTACTTACTGTGTCCTCCATGAAGTCTAACCTAACTTCATTCCCCACGTTATGTTCCTCTGTCTATAAACTTGCATGGTGTTTGTTCATTGGTCGCTGCGTCTTCCTACTCACGTTTCTGAATTTAATCAGTGGGTCTTTGTCTCAAGAGATTGTTTTATTCAAAACCTTGTATTAGCTTTGCTGGAGACATGGAAGTGACTTAGATACAATCTTACCCCCAGTAGTTTTCATCTCATGAAAGTGAAGGTGACTTCACTTTGGTTTTGTCTTGTTTTTTAATCTTGCACAATGGATTTTGTGGTTACCATCTCATTTTGGACTTGGTGATTATGGAAGGAATGATGGTTTGGGAGTATATGGTGGGGAAGTCAGCACTGAAACACACCTCCTTCAAATTCTTCTGCTTCCATAAATCCTCTGGTTCTACTTCTGTGGAAATTGACTTGAAAAAATATGATGGCTTAAAAAAAGCACTGCTTTTGACGTCATGATGAGCAGTTTGCTTAGCTTTGTCATCGGGCTCATATTTTGTGGTGAGCTTCTGAAGTGCCTATTGTCTTGCTCGTTTGAAAGTTCAAGTCTCAAGTTTTCTGAGAACATTTTTTTTTTTCAGAGCATAAGCCCATATTTCTTAAAATGTGATTCTTAACTGCACAGTCAGTAACTTCTAATAATCAGAGAAAGAGCCATTCATTAAGGAGTCATTCATTAATTACTCCTCACTTATATATTCATTCATTGTACAACCACACATTCAGTTATTCAAAACATTTACTAAGTATTTATTACTTGTTCCTTATCTTAGAGGTTAAGAAATGAAGACAGTTCTTGAACCTCCTATGCAAGCCTTGTTCTGAAAAGCTTGATATTATTAAGACCTGTGGTAGTTATTATTCAGCCAAACCAGAAAGTATTTTCTGGTAGTGAGAAAGTAATTTGAACTTGAAGACTGTTAGCAGACTTCTGGAATTCACTTTCTGCCACAGCTGTGTTATTCCAGGAGCAGTGTGTATGACATGGAGGATGATAAGAGATACTTCAGAAAAATAAGTGAATGAATATATATTCTATTTATATTAAAAAGCATATCTCCAGAATAGTCTCCTTATCAGATTACAAAAATTGGCTTCGTCTTGCTAGTGAGCACCGTTGTCCTGTTCATCACCATCAATCCTCAACATTTAGCACCATCACACCCATAGGACCCAGCAATGCACTGAGCCATGTGAGTGAGAATATTAACTGAGAAGTCATATCCACTGTGTTCAGGAGCTTGGCCCTTAGTTTCTTCTTAATAATGTGGTTCTATTGCCTAGAAGCAGTTCTTAGAATTTTGAAATCCCTTGGCAAACTCTTCACTTTGGTCCTCTAAAGAATTTGGTGCTTTGTGTCATGAAATTCATTCTCAGAATACTAAATCTTCTCAGTCTTCTTATCCTTCTTGGGGTAGGTGGAAGGCTGGCTTCCCACCCAGTGTTTCTCCTTGGATTTGAGATTAAGAGTCCCCTTCAATATTATTCATCAAAATGCAGAACCCCATGGAATACTTAGGGCTCAGTGGAATGGGGGCATTTTATAGAGAACATAGGATCTTTTCAAAGAGCTTGGAGTCTAGGTCAACTTTAAATCAGAAGCTAGAAACATACCATTTCTTAGAATTCCTCAAATCCCAATTTCTCTCCAGTTTCTATAAAGAAGGAAATATTCTTTGTTTTAAAATTTCTTCTACCTCAAGCCTCTGTCATGGACTATCTATTTTTTCCCCACCATATCAAAGAAAGCATCTCACTGACTAGATAGGCTTTCCTCCTGCTTTTCTGGGACTTATTAAAAAGAGGTCTGCAAACAGATTTTTACTGCCTCAGTGTGGACTTACATCAGGTTGCACCCAATAAGCCTTGACAAGATGACATTTCCTATCCATCAACAGTGATGGGTTGGGGTGGGACAACAGGAAGGAGAGAATCATATTCCCACCTATTTTCTGAGAGACAAGCTTGGACTGAAGGACATAGGGACCCATTTTTAGAAATCTAGTTGTCGTTTTGAGGATTTTGCTTTTGGAATATAGGGCTGGAAACAATATCTACCTTATCAATGCTAAACAAGAACTGAAAATTGCATACCTTTAGGTCACAATAGAGGAAGGAAAAAGATCCTTACGAAACCCCAGTGACAGCATCTTAACCACACTGTATTGTTCGCCAGTCAGAGGCCTAAGTCCTGAGTGATTGGTCATGATGACAAGCCTTTTGTTTGGAAGCTTGGAAGATCATGTAAATCCAGATTTCCAAAGCTGAAACATTGGTCCCATTGTCCCTCTGCTTTTCTTTCTGAAGAATTTGTGACAGGGGTCTGAAACAACAAAACAAATAAACAAAAAGCCAACAGTACAGCCAGATTCTGAGCTATTCACTTTCAGAAATTTCATATATATATATATGAAATGAAACATGAACGCATGAGACTACTGGCTTTATTAAGACTATGTCGCAAACACAATGCCTCATCCTAGCAAAGAAGCAAGTCCTGGCTGCTCTTTCATTAGAACACTGATTTCTGCTTAGATAATTTTCAGGATAATTAGACTCTGATTCTTTTTGAAAGAAGTTGGTGCCTCTTTAGGGGGAAATCACACTGGCTGTCTTCAAGAAGCTGAGGACCTCTTGAACATGTGAGGTTTAAACCACTAAGGTCAATGTTCTTTGGAGATCACTTGCTAAAATTATTAGGACTCATGGGAATGAGGATTCAGTGGAATGAAATCATCAGTGTCTGCTAATTATGTTTGCTAGGAGCATAAAAGCAGCACATCAGATGGACTTGGAATGAGAATAAAAAAGTCATATTAATAACTTAGAATGGTTCTAACCAACGACATTTCTCAAATGTGTTGTAAAAGTTTCCTATATTGTTTATTCCCTCTTATGCTCTCAAACATCACTTCTGGTCTTCCAAACGTGTTAATTGTTGGTAGCTTGTTATCTTACTCTCTGTAGTAAGCACCTTGAAGGGAGGAGTGTGTGCTGTCTTGGATTCCTTATATTTCTTAGCACCTGGTCTTGCACATAGATTATCTTCAGTAAATATTTACTAGAGCAAATGACATTGAAATGAAGAAATAGTTGCATATAACATATTCTGAATGAAAAGTAAGCATCTAGAGAAGCTATGTCTGAGAATTATTTGAAGCTATGAAGGTCACTGGAACCTTGAGGCATATTAACCAGATTAAAATAAAGTTAGAAAACATGTACCCTATATTTTATGGAATGATATTTTAAAAGTTGATTGAAAAGGTTGACTTAACCTGAGACTCTAAAATAGCCTCTACAGATAAAATTCTAATGAAAACCCAAGAATACTAGGTACTTCGGTGTATATAGGTGTGCTTCCAGGGAGTTGTGGCAAATGCCTTCATGGGTATAACCCACTCTTACAAAGGATGGAATATTTTCTTTACCCAATTTTGCCTCATGCCCATTCCTAGCCAGTCCATTCCCCCTCCCCCTCTCACCCACAGAGGAAACCACTTTCTGATTTCTTTGCCCTAGATTAATTTTTACTGTTTTAGAACTTCATATAAATGCTTCTTACAGTATGTTTTTCATTTTGTCTCTGACCTCCTTTGTGCAACCCAACATTTCAAGATTCATCCATATTATGTTAATATGTAGTTTGTTCCTTTTTTTAAGCTAAAAAACGTTCTCTGCTATGAATATACTAGCATTTGTTGTTTTTTGTTGATGAACCTTTGAGTTATTTCCAGTTTGGAACTATTAAAGAATAAAAATGCTCTGAATTTTTTTTTTACTCAGATCTTTAGTGAGCACGTTTTCATTTCTCCTGGGTAAATATCCAAGAGTAGGAGTTTAGGTAATAGGTTAGGCTGGCATCTTGCTTTGTAAGATAATGGATAAACCATTTTTCAAAGTGGTTCTATATTTTTACATTTCTAACATCAACATATGACTGTTTTAGTCAATAGAGGAAATGTAATGTAGGAAATTGGAGGCTTGAAATGACAAAAAGAAGGCTGAGAAATAATACCTGCCGGAGTAGCTATTATTCCTAGTGCTAAGGTTATGATCACCAGATCTGGAAGCTCAGAGGACAACACTTTCTTTTGTCTCCTGAATCTGAAATGGTCTGAGGAGCTCAAGGAAAAAGCCCCTCCCAGCTACTCTTTACTTTTAAGTTACTGACTTTTCATGCCATTAACATTCTGATCACTGAGTCTATTTGGTGCGTTTTTTTTTTCTTTTTTTTTCTTTTACTTTGTATTTTAACTTTTTTTCCAAGCATGTTTATGATGATTTGTTTGAATGTTTTTATTACAGCTGCTTTAAAATATTTGTCAGATAATTCCTACTTCCATGTCATCACATTGTGGGCTTCTGTTGATAGCCCTTCTGCACACAGTTTGAGATTTTCCTGGTTTTGTGTATGTAGAGTAACTTTGGATTGTATCTGGATATTTGGAATATTATGAGATGCTGAACCTTGTTTAAAGCAACTTAGTATGGTAGTGGTCTTTGAATTTTGATGTTTTTTTTAAAGATTTATTTATTCATACAGAAATGGGGTACAGGCCAGAGATGCGGAAGGTGAGAGGATTCACCAGAGACAGAGTGGGGAACAGAACAGGCAGATCGACGAAGTTCACCGCTGAGGGGAGCAGCGAGCAGTCAGGAGAGGTCTGCCACACCATGTGGTCACCTCCAGGGATCGGGGATCGAACTCATGTGGAAGTGGCTTTAGCTTCTTAGTGCAGTGCTTCAACCCGCTGCTCCACCAGGAAGGGCCTTGATGTTCTTCTTAATCTGCATATTGATTTTCAGAGACTAAAGAGGGCTATTACTTGCATTCTGTCTAGGCTTTATAATTGTGTTCAGGGGAAAAGAAAAGTTGGTATGTGTTTGCTCCATTTTACCTGGAACCAGAACAAGTAAGCCTGTTATTGAAAGCTTACATCCCATCATAAATTCACCAGACAAAAGAAAACCCACTTGCTTATTTTTGTAGGTTTATTGTGTATTTTTTGATTACCATCATTAAAGTGTAAGTTTCACAAAGGCGAGAATCTTTTCTACATTACCAGTCATTCCCAAGTACTCAGAACAGTGTCTGGAATTGAATAAGCATCAAATGTATTCCATAAATATTTGGGGATGGATGAAAAACAAACTAATAAAGAAACAGTGTATGCTGAGCAGTATTGCAAGATGATTAGATGAATAGAATATCCAATACCTGTCATTGTACCAGTTGAGCTTGTACAAGTTAACTTCTGTGTTACCAGTGTCTTATTTAATGAGAACATTTTATTTCATGGGGGAATAAAATAATAAAGTTTTAGCACAAGGTAGATCATTAAAAAATAGTTTTAGTATTATCTCTCCTTTTCAAATGCAGGGAATAAGATAACTTAAAAAATTTGCAGCAGGAAGTGGAAGCAAAAGATAAGCTGATTGCATGGGGCAGTTGGTTATATGTAAACTGATGACACTGAAAAGGAATATTCAACTCACTCCTATCTCCCTCCCATCTTCTTTATTATGAAAAGTGATCTTCAAAAGGAAAAGGAAGTTAAATGGGCCCATAGGTGCCTTCCTCAGATTTCACCCAGTTTTCTTTGTAAAAATGGGAATAATAATACCTTCTCCGGGACAGTTGTTTAGTGTGATTTGATAAAAATTTATGAGGCGATAGGGTTTAAGGAAAATGGAAGAACTTAGTCTCTTCTCATTCCCCAGCCTGTCAAAGAGAATCTTCTAATTGCCAGCTCAATTCAGAAACCAGTTCTGGTGGGCAGTGGCAATTTGGCAACCTTATTAGTTTTGTTGCTATTGACCTTTGGTCCTCTAGAGAAAGGCTGAGTGGCGTACTGCTCATGGCCTGCTCAGTCACAACGCGCCCCACCTGATTCCCACTGCAGAGTGCCTGTCACTCCCATGGTGCCTGCAGACCAAAACACCACAGTCATCGAGCTTCCAACTTCATTTTGAAAGTCGGCTCAGATCTATAGCGGAGCAACTCTATTAAAGTCCTGTAGGAACACTGGAAGCCTGTTCTTCTCACTGATTATTGCACGATAACCTCATTCATTGCTTCATCTCTAACTGATTTGCAGTGCATCATTTCTCAACCAAAGACTTTTACCTTTTTCATTCCTTATGTTCAGGCCTTGCACAGAAATATCCTCAATAGCATTTCCAAGTCCTAGATTAAACAAATTTTTTTCACTCTTAACATCCAACAGGCTTCAGATTTTATGCATCTTCACATTCTCCAGCTAGCCTATACCCTGCACCAAATAGATTCTGAGTGAAAATTTCAGGCTTTATGACTGCCACCCACTGATGCAAGGGATCTGTAAGTATTCAAAAACTATGCTTTGACTCCCTTGCTTTGATTTTTTTATTGATATAGCACTACTTATCTTTTCTTGAGACTCCCACAACTTTATAAAGATGGTGGGAAGATGCTGTTAATGTCTTGCAAACTATATAAATGTTCAGCAAATGGACATATCTGTGCATGTCTTTCAACTCTGCGTATCACTCCGTGACATCATAGCTGTTGAATTCAGAGAGAATATGTAGAGGTTGAATATGGAAAGGGGGTGAGAAGCCTCTTCTCCAGAGTCACAGACTGTCATTGAAAATACATCCTGTAGAGAGAGTGAGAAGACCTACTTAACTGGGTGTTGGCTGCTGTGAACATCTTCCAAGATGCCTCCTAATGCTAGGCTGAACCTGCTGTTGTCCTTTGAATAAGCCTCTTTAGGATGAGAAAGGGTCTAGAAGGGCTTCATTGAGTGGTAAGTGGTTCTTCAGGAATGAACACAAAATTAAACTTACATTTACCATGTCAGAAGGAAATTAAATCTAAGGAGTCAAACACAAACTATAAGAATATTTTCATTCTGGTCTCCCTGGTGGCCTAGAGGTTAAGTCTCAGCACTATCACTGCTATGGCCTGAGTTTGATCCCACACGGCACAGCAGACAGCTCCTGTCTGACCCACTACTCTTCTCAGCGGTGTGTTTCAGTAGATCTGCCTGTTCTGTCCCCCATTTCTCCCTGATAATTCCTCTCACCCCTGCCTCCATACCTCTAGCCTGCACCCCAGTTCTTACATGCATAAATAAATCTTTAAAAAAAAATTGTATTATAATATGTTTCAAAAATGGATCCTGTTGATGGGCTTACAAAAGCCCATAGTGATAAACCAATAAGGAGGAGCTTCTCGGTTACTGGTAGCATGAAAGGAAGGTTTGGAGAGACTGATTTCTACTCCATGGCTGGGATGAGTGAAGGGGTTTTGTGAGGGTTAAGAGCTGTCCCAGGCATGTGTCCTGAGAGCCAGCATCAAAAACACAGACTTGCTGCAAGACCTGTGTGCTTCTGGGAAGAGGCCCCAGGACTAAGTGGGTCAAAATATTTCCTCCTGTAAGTGATAGCCTCTCTCCTTTCTCTGTAGCTGCAGGGAGCTGAAGCAAGCAGGGATCACAGATTTTGGATGGGCAGAGTAATAGACACAAATGCAGTGATGTGAGGAAGGAGACTTGCATGTACTTGGTATATCTTCATGGAGAAAGTGACAGCTGAATTGGGGTTTTAAAGGTGGTTAGGACTTGGATGGTCAGACACGGGGAGGAATTCCAAACTCAGGCTAGAGGAAGACAGGTGCAAGACTTATTTGAAGAACACAGTCATCTTTATAGTGGTACAGCACTCACTGAGCACTGCTGACGTCAGCGGGAGAAACTTTATTTCATTTCTAACCATTCAGTCTCCCACCGGGAAAGTATGAGTTTATGCATTTATATTTGATCTTGCAGCACTAGAATATGACTTATTGGAGAAAGCACTTCTGATGTCTGTTCAGTAGTTAATGCTACATCTAATCCCTCTTTCCCTTAGCTTTTTGCCATTTTAGTATATTTCTGTGATCAATGAGATGCCAGTAAACACTGAGTGTCCTCACATCCAATCGTTGAAGGGACCTCTAGAGGTCATTGTGCCTGTAGAGGTTGGTGATTTCCAAAGACTGCTGAGATAGTTGTTTATTGTCTCCTTGAAGTGCTCCAGAGATGGAGACTTGCGGCCCCCCTCAAGTAGTTCATTGCAGTAATTAATCAGCTGGAGGTTCTTCCTTTTGTCTAATTGAAATCTTTCCTGATGTAATTTATTTGTTCCTGTTTGGTCCACTGCAGGCATGGATAGCAAATGATTACTACACTGCTAATAAGAGCCCTTGATGAACTTGAAGACAAAATCTTATCACCTTTCTTCCTCTTCTCGCCAGAGGAGTTCATCAAGGCTTTACAATTGTCCTGTTAAGGAAAGGTTTATTTCTTTGTCTTTAACTATCTTTATTAAGAGTTCTCTGAACTCTTGACTTTCTCTACATTATTTAAAAGTCTAGAGTGAGTGGAGATATAGACTGACTTCAAAATAATTGTTTTGGAGATTTTATTGATGTCCTTCAATGTGAGGAAACTCATAGACCATTCTTGGTGCAAATAAAAATGACTAAGACCTGGTTATTAGGTAGGGCCATTGGTGACACACACTTTTTTTATTGTTTGTTATTGTTTCTTTTTTAAAAGATTTATTTATTTCTGCATATAAGAACTGGGGTACAGGCCAGAGGTGGTGAAGAGTGAGAGGCTTCACCAGAGACAGTGGGGAATAGAACAGGCATATGTACTGAAATACATTGCTGAAGGGAGCAGCAGATGAGGCAGGAGAGGTCTGCTGTGCCATGTGGGTCACCTCCCTGGCTGGGGATCCAACTCATGGGTAGTGGTTGCAGATAGCTTCATAGTGCTGCATTTTAACCCTTTATGGCACCAAGGAGGCCCCTATTTGTTATTGTTTTAACAGACTTACTCTTGCTGTCATATATCTGTGTTTCTTTGGAATCCTTATGGACATAGTCATGTGACTCTCTGCTATGAAATTACTTTTAAATTATAAACTTGGAGAAGAGTAGATACCCTACCTTATGTTCATTTCTTTTTTTAAAATAGGATCAATTTGGTATTGTTGTTCTAATGTATTTTAGAGAGCTTTGTCCAAAGAATAGGCATAATGATTAGTACAAATAACTATAAGAGTATGTGACATTTACTTCATCATGCAAATATTTTGTGGTTTACGGATAACTTAAGCAGTTAATAAGTAAGTAAGCAAATTTGGAACAGCAGAAGAGTAAGTTCCAGCATTCTTTAGATTCCTCCCATGTGTACAGCACCAAGCTTGGTACCGTGGATACACAGGATGAAAAGAAAGACCATATTACCATCAGAGGAAAGGGGGAACAACAGGCAGGGTGGTCAGAGCAGGGTATGTTTGCTGATGATACTACAGCTGGGAATTGGAGGAGAAGAAATCCAGAGAGGTATCAGTTATGAAATCAGTCACGTGGCCTGGATTTGTCAGGCTGATGGAAACTGACTCATCAAAATTTGGGCTAACTAGGAGATGAGGAATGAAAGCCTCAGTGGTATTTTACTTATAAAGGGAAGATAATTGTAATAGTGAATAAAAGTTTGAATTTTCACAATATCCCAGGCCAAATCCTAAGTCTTTCAAGTGCCAATCCATTTCACCCACACAACAGTGCTTCTGGGCATGCTGTTTCCTCACCAGTTAATGGTGACGTAAGTATGGACATGAATGGGGGCAGACATTTCTTGGGGTAAGTGGCATGGTGGGTGTGAGTGATCGGGAGGGAGTTAACTTGAAGATGAATGTTTGGAGAGATGGGCATGGTCAGGTGGGTTTGTGATGATTTCATAGGGGCTGGGGTGTCAAGAGGCGGTGTCCAAGAAGGACTAACGCTGTAGGTGCTGTTTAAACATATTTCTGAAAATAGATGAGTGCAAAATAAAAACTGTCTGTGGGTAGCATCAGAATTGGGTTTGAGTCATTAAGAGATGTCGGGTGAACTACCGTGTAGGGTTTGGCATTTGAGCAGTGTTTCACAGAGATCCTGTCCTTCCTCCATTATCCCTCTTTCTCTCATCGAGGCTGCTCTTCTCTAAGACTCCTCAGAGGCCCTTTTCTCCAGGCCTCACTCTTGACTTGCTTGGCTGTGGTCTGGCTCCCTGTTGAGCTCACATTTCTACTTTGCCCCTTACTCTGAGCAACTGAACACCACTGTTAGCCTCCAACCTCTGTGCCAAACCTTGCCTGGCCACGGTGGCCTCTTCTCTTACCCTAGAGGGGATCCACCACATGACCCCAGGGTGATGGCTTAGCTTCCCAATGAACCCCTAACATTCCTCTCCTTCAAAACTCCTCTCCTGCCCTGCCACCATCCCCAGCTCCCCCCCTGGCTGTACCCCTGCAACTCCCTTGGATAACACAGATTAATGAATACATGACTGTGTACTGGGTGGGTTTCTGTGTGAATTCACTGTGAATCTGAATGGGACTATGTATGGAAATAACTGAAAAGATAGGTATAGAATGGCGCATTTGTGCACGTTTGTACATGTGCACAATTGTTCCTCAGTAGAGGCAACTAAGCTGAAATTGACTGAAACCAGAAGGCTCCAGGTTTTTTTTTTTTTAAGATATATTATTATTTATTTATGCATACAGAACTGGGGTACAGGCTAGAGATGCAGAGAGTGAGAGGATTCACCAGAGACAGAGCAGGGAGCAGAACAGGCAGATCGACGAAGTACACTGCTGAGGGGAGCAGCGGGCGGGTCAGGAGAGGTCTGCCACGCCATGTGGATCTCCTCTGGGGCAGGTAGGAATCGAACACATGCGGAAGTGGCTTAAGCCTCTTAGTGCAGTGCTTTAACCCGCTGCGCCACCAGGGAGGGCCAGTGTTCAACCTTTTAAAGGAAAGGTTGAATGTAACAGAATGTGCATAGGAGGATGACTATCATGTTTTAAAGTTGAAAGCAAACCATTTCCACTGATTTATTAAATTTTGGGGAGTCAGTGAATGAATTGTATATTTAACAAATACGTATTTGTGAGTGCAAGTATGTGTGTGTGGAGAAAGAAAGAAAAATATTGAGTGAACGTACAAGTTTAGAGCTAGCATGTCTAATGTGATTATTGTTGCACTTCCATATTTTTGCTTGGAAAGTGTCTGAGAAAGGTTCTGAAGTTGGAATAATGCATTAACCTCCAGAAAGAAAAAAATATATCTTTGTTTCTGGTTTTGCCATAGTAAACACATAGTTATTCAAATAATAAATGATACAAAGTTTTGAGTGATAACAGTATTTAGGATTAGCACAGAGAGGAAGAAGGGGCACTCCAGCCCACTGTAACAGCCAAATTAGGAGAGGTTTCCAGGCCCTCTGTGTTCTTCAGAAGGAATGGAATCATTGCAGAGCAATTTTGAAAGGTTGTGCTATATCACGATTTTATTTGAAGTAATCAATACCCGGGGTGGGGGGCATGATTTATCAATGATTCACAGACTCTCTTAGTCCACAAGTCACCTTTGTGCACATTAGAAAACGGTGTTGAGTTCTTCCAAAACACTGCTGCCATGTGCTGGAAAACTGTCGCAGTGAAAACTCAACACAGCCAGGTCTGTGTTATAGTGACCTCGTGAGCTTGTGCAGGGCCTTCCTCCATATTTCCCTCAACCCATGGGATAGGTTAGTGGTGCACAGATTGCTGTCCCCGAGAATGGCAGAGTCCTTGCCTCTGAGGACCACCTGGGACAGTGGGAAGGGATGAGCAAGCAGTGAATTTGGGACATAATGCAAAGATGTATGAGAGGTGAGTTTACATCCATAAACTGTGGGCACCCTCAAACAGCAGAAGGTATCAGAAGGTATCAGAAGGTCTCAGAGCACAAAGGACATCATCCCATACTTCTCTGGATTCTTGACAAGAGAAGAAGTCAGAAAGGTTGTTAATAATAACATGTCTGAGTAACTTGCCAATATGACTTCAGATGCTACCTTAAAAGCTTAGCTGACTCGGACTTTGTTGGGGAGGGGAGAAAAGGAAGGTCTATGAGAGAGATTATGGGAAGTCACAGTATATAAGATATGCAAATCTGCCTTCCCCATTGAAAATGAGGAAGGAGTTTAGGTCTTCCCAGTCCTTACCCTCACAGAATGTTAAAGTAAATATCCTTTTATAAAGCAGCTTCCTCCTGGCCTTTAGAATGCTTTCTATGAAATTAACCTCTTGGCAAATAAGACATTTTGGGGTGACAGACTTTTGCTCCCCTGCTGGAGACCTGGGAGACCAGAGCCTGAGAGAACAGAAAAGAAAGAGATGGAGCTCAGTCACAGCACTTGAAATTGAGCCTGAGAGAACAGAAAAGAAAGAGGTGGAACACAGTCACGGCACTTGAAATTCTTAATGATTGCCTGTGGTCTCTTGTGTTCAGTTGGGGAGCTGCCCTTTAATTTCCATGGGGTCCCTCCTCACGGGGCCTTGGAAGTGAACTGAAACCCTGGTTGATGATGGAGCTTCCTCCTAGGACAGACTTAATGCTTCACGGAGGGCAGATTCATGCAATCTATTTCTGTGTCCAGATCAGAATGCTTATTTAATAATTGTGATTCTTGGTTTAGTTTATAGGCATCAGGACAGCTCCTATTTTAGGACATTGCCTCTTCCTGATGAAGAGACATTCGTGATCCCCTGAAGTCAAGAGCATAAAATAACAGACCAGGAAAGCAACAAATCTCTAAGCAAGCTGACACCTTGTGCATTCTCTGGCTGTTGTCATTAATGAAAAACCCTTGGATCTAGGTAGTTTTGATTGTTATCAGTACATAAATTTATCAAATAAAAAGCGAGTACATTAAGGTTGCCTCTTAGAGGGCAAGATCCTAGGGAACATGTTATTGAACTAGTTAACATTAGAGACATTTTAGCAATTACAATTATTTTAGTCTTGGTTTGATGAGAACTATTGAAGAAGGAATCAGGCAAAGCTCCCTAGGAAACAGTTGCTGGGGATGATAATGGAAGAGCTATGATATTCTAGATTGTAGATGAAAGAGATCTATGAATTATCCGACATACATTATATACATCTTAATGTGATTATTTTGGGAAATTGCTGAGATTCTGTTATTGTTGAAATTATTCAAATGCAACAAACCTCCTTGCAGTTTGAATTGACCATTATACAAATATTTATTTGTATAAGAAAGACTCAACTTATTTTGTAGAGGAATTGTATATGAATATTTCAGGAGCTCTTCACGAATTCTTCTCAGTGCTTCTCTAAACTTCTGATTTGCTTTGCATTTGTCTTTCACCTAAAGGACCTTGAGTTTAGGGTTGTATACAGAAGGGTGGAGGGGAAGAGCTCTTTTCCAGATCTTTGAGTGCTGGGCTTAAGAAAAGCCACAGGACCTGGTAAGTCTGTTCAACATATTCCATTTCAGCAATGAGGGTTTTGACTTCTTGTGATATATGAATCATCACCACTAAAACAGAACTGTTAGGGTGAGACCAGGGGTTATTCAGGGACCCCATAGTATCAAGGGCTGCATGTTCCCAAAGGGATTCATCTTTCTGTGTGCACAAATGCAAAGGAAGCAACTCTTAGTGCAAAAGGTTTTTAAAAGAATTAGTGTGCATCAAGGGAGAAAAGAGTGGGATATTCCTAATAATAATTTCCCAGTAAAACTTTCCAGATTACCAGTCCCCTCATGGGCAAATTCCTAGCCAAGTAGGGTCAGCCCAAAAGATTGCCACACATCTAAGGTGCCTTCTGGCAAAGTATAGGAAAGGGGGTAGGTCATTCCCAGAGAGCTGGGACAAGAGGAAAAAGAGAAAGTTCAAAATACAACACATAATCCAACACAAAGTCAAGATGATGAATGCCATCCTCTTTGCCAAGGCCTAAGAGCAAGCTTCCCCATGTGTTCATCCATGTGTCTCTTCCAAGCATTTCTTCCAAGTGTCTCTAAAGGTCTGTGTTCCACACGTCTCCTCCACAGCTCCATCCCAGCAGTCCCAGGATGCAAGTGTCAGGTCATAGTAGCAATTCCCTGCTTACCTTGTATTTTATGCAGGTACGTTTGACTGCCCAGCTCTGCCCCAATAACCAGCAACCTCTCCATTGAGAAAGTTAGATTCATGGCATGCTGGGAATTGTAATCCAGGTTGGCTGCATGTAAGGGGCATAGAAAATGCACCTGTTCTGTGCTCCTTCTCCTGCCATGGAACAGCATCTGTTACAGAGCATTCACAGTGACCTGGCCTGCAGTTGTAGTAAGTTCGGTGCTGTTGAATTTGGTGAGATGAATCTAGGCATTGACTAAATCAAGACTCTCTAGTTTTGATTTTCAGTTCCCTTATAATAAGCAATACTGTTGGCCCTCCCTGGTGGTGCAGCGGGTTGGAGCACAGCACTGACAAGCTAAAGCCACTTTCACATGAGTTTGATTCCTGCCTGCCCGGAGGTGACCACATGGCGTGGCAGACCTCTCCTGACCCGCCCGCTGCTCACCTCAGCAGTGTACTTCATCGATCTGCCTGTTCTGCTCCCCACTCTGTCTCTGGTGAAGCCTCTCGCCGCCCCTGAGCCTCTGAGTATATTTTTCATATGCCTCTGGGCCATCTCTGTCTTTTTTGGAGAACGATCTGTTTAGTAAATCTTCTCATTTCTTTTTTTTTCATTGGGTTGAATTTTTTGTTGAATTGTAATTCTCTATTTTTGGAAATGAACCACATGTCAGATTTGTGATGTGTGAGCATCTTCTCTCAGTTCAGAGGTTGCCGCTTTGGTCTTGTGGTGGTTTCTTTTACTTTACAAAAGCTCTTTAGTTAAATGCTCCATTGATTTATCTTTGCTTTCATTTCTTTTTCCATGGAGTTGAGTCCAGTGGACTCAGTGTGTTAGCTGATTTTATGATACACATCTAGGAGTGATAGAGATGGTTATGTGACATTGTGTTGACATTGGCACTTTGGTAAAGGGAGAGTGAAACATGTACACATATTGAAGTATAAAGTTCTACACTAAAAATCATAGTTGTGTAAATGATAAGTTAATAACATTTTATTAAAAAGGGAAAAACAAATAATGATTTAGAAGATTAAGAAACAAAGCTAATGAACAAAGCGAAAGCAGCTATAAACTCTTAGAGAGGACAGATTGTACACTCCAGAGGGGAATAGAATTTGGGTGAGTGAAATGGGTAATGGGAATCAACTATATTGGTGACTGAAAGAAACAGGACTTTGGTAGTGATCATGATATGGTCTATGCATATATTGAATTATGTAAGTTTGTAGTAGACTGAATTACAAGTCTATAACCCAATGGTTTCTCAGTAAAGATTGCTGCCATAGCAATCTTTTGTATCAATCAGATTCTGTCTATTTTGTTTGCCACTGAATCCCCAGTGTGTCTAACATACTAGTTACTCAATGTTAGTGAAGTGAATTAAAAGTTAAGATTGGGAGGCCAGCGGGGTACTTTGACCCGTCCAGCAGGTCTAGTAATTCGTGGGTCTCGAGGGGGCACCTCCTGCAAAGCCAATGGGGGGAGAGAGAAAGGAGACCAGGCGCATAAAGGAAGACAGAGTCAATCTGAGTCGCGGCAAGGTCTCAAGTTTATTGAGCAGGGTGCGGATATTTAAGCTTGCAGAAAAGGGGGGGGGGGACCCATCTTCATCTCTTTGTCTCTTTGGTGCCAAAGCTTGCTGAGTGGGAAAGGAAGGAGTGGGGGAAGGGATTTGGGTGTGCTGCATTCTCAACCAGGATGTTTACTCTAAGTTCCAATCAAGTGTTGTTTTGTGCATAGGAGGCAAAGTCCTGGTCTCGGTCCCCGACAGTACTTAAGTAAAACATGAACAGAAATCATTACTTTGATGTATTATGATGACCCTATATATTGATTGGCCCCCAATCTCAGTTGTATTATCTCCCTCAAAGTTGATAAGAATCAAAATAATAATCCATGCTAACCAAACTAATAAAAGACTAACGTATAATCTGGACAACAGTCACCGAGGTAGTTTCCATTATTAGTTGTTCCATAACAAATCACCTCCAATTTAACTGACTTAAAATTATAGCAGTCATTTAGCTATTAGTTTTGTAGTTTGTGAAGGACTCAGCAGAGTGAGCTGAGCAGAGTGGTACCTGTTAAGAGTGTTTGACTTGAGCTAGAGGATCTAAATCAAAGATGGTTCCCTCATTTGCTGGCACAACAGTGCAGACTGTCAAGGAGGAGTCCCGGGGCTTGTTCTCCTCTCCTAGCTCTCTTCACTTGG
This sequence comes from Condylura cristata, assembly GCF_000260355.1. Classification (NCBI taxonomy): domain Eukaryota; kingdom Metazoa; phylum Chordata; class Mammalia; order Eulipotyphla; family Talpidae; genus Condylura; species Condylura cristata. The sequence continues at coordinate 12,630,348 of NW_004567137.1, forward strand.
CTACTTGAACTTCCTCCTTGGATAGCTGGTGAATGACTGTGCCATGGGACACAGTGTCGCTTATGTAGTCTTTCAGACAAAACAGTAGCAGACCCAGGCTAACTTTAGAGGGGGAGGAGGAATAAGAAATAAACCTCTTGCTGGAGGATGTGTTACCAAGCACTGAGCGCATTGTCCACAGTATGTAAGCTGATCATATGAGAGAGCAGGTTTTGAGAAGAGAAAGAAGTTGATTGCAAATTATTGAGCATGGAGGCAAGAGAAATAGATGCACATAATTCTGTCCCTCTGTCTGGGTAGGAGGATGGATTTATGATGGTTTTGAGGAGTTGGATTGAGAAGAAAGGAGTTCAGTTTTACATGCTAAGGAGCAAGCTAGGGACAAAAACATAGTTAGCTACATACAGGACTGTTTCTATGTGGAGACATAGAAACTTTTTTTTTTATGACAAGTGGAGTTTTACATTTTTGTTGGTGTGCCCTCACCCCTGGGTATCCCCCCTTCCTCGTTATAGGTGGTCCCTTTACTTGGCTGACTTGGGACTTAGCTCAAGGTTAGTGAAGTCTGTGCTCGTTCAGGTTCTGTGTCTTGCTGATAAACCACCAGGCTCTGCTGTTTGTTAAAGGAAACCTCAAAGAAAAGTATGCACAAGTTTGTTTTTTTATTTCCTTTTTTTTTTGGCTCTAGGCTCAAAGAGCAATTTTTTTTTAATTTATTCATACAGAACTGGGGTACAGGCCAGAGATATGGAGGGTGAGAGAATTCACCAGGGACACAGTGGGGAGCAGAACAGGCAGATAAACAAAGTACACTGCTGAGGGGAGCAGCGGGTAGGTTTGGAGAGGTCTGCCACGCCATGTGGTCACCTCCGGGGCAGGCAGGGATCCAACTCATGTGGAAGTGGCTTAAGCTTCTTAGTGCAGTGCTTTAACCCACTGCTGTGCCACCAGGGAGGGCCTCTGAGAGCAATTTAACCCTTATCTCTATTTCAGAACTGAGGAAGAATTGTGGCCATTTATAATGAGGTCCAAATGTCCACTGAAAAAAAATAATAGCTGTTAAAAAGATTTAATAGTGAAAGTATTCATTATGGTCTCTTCCTTGTAGAAAAAATCCACCATTAGCTAAATCACATAGACCCAAAGGAGGAAGATGGCTTTGGCAACTTTAAAATCCCAACAGTTCCCCATTCAAACTCTGCAAATAAAGATACAGTGTAAGTGAAACCTATATACTGTCACTCCAGTTTAACTGTTTTAAGAATGTTTGTTTCAATAAAGGTCCTCTATTAACAGCACCTCTCCCCTCCCCACACACTGCTATTGCTGCTGTTCAGAAACTTACTTTTTAAAAAAATATTATTTTTGCGGTGATGTTGGTTTGCAGTACTGTCTGTGATTCAAAGGCAGAGGACTCCACCTCCCCAGTGTTTGTCCCTCCCCCAAGGCACGCATCGTGCCCCACTACAGTCCACTGGCCCCCTCCACCTCCCCTACTGGTAGCCTCAGTGTTATAGTCACATTTCTTGGGTTTTTGGTTCAGTTTTGTCTTGCCTTTGTTCCTTTATATTTCACATATGAATGAAATTATCCAAAATCTTTCTCCTTCTGGTTTATTGTAACAGCTTTTCCAGTTCTGTCCAGGTTGTTATAATTGGCAAAAATCTCATCTTTTTTTTTAACTGTATAGTACTCCATTGTGTATACACAGCACTTCTTCCCAACCCACTCATCTGTCCTTGGGTTGTTTCCATAGCTTGGCTACTGTAAATAGTGCTGCATTGGACAGAAGAGTGTGTATATTCCTTTAATTAGTATTTTTGTGCTTTTTTGGGTAGATACCTTGGAGTGAAATTGCTGGATCTTATGGTAGACATGTTTTTTTTTAAGATGTTGAGAAACCTTCCTGCTTTCATAGAGGCAGAGACCCTCTTCTCTGGAAATGCTGGTGCGATCACTGTTCAACTGTCATTGGGAGATTCCTTGGAACATTTAGAAACCTAGGAAGAAGACTAAGTTATGTGGTGGGAGGGGCTGGAGTCACAAAGTTCTGACGTTGCCATCTCTCCCATAGTGTTTTTTTTTTTTTTAAGATAAATGCATACAGAACCAGGGTACAGGCCCAGAGGTTCAGGGGAGGTGAGAGAATTCACCAGAGACAGAGTGGGGAGCAGAACAGGCAGATCGACAAAGTACACTGCTGAGGGGAGCAGCGGATGGGTCAGGAGAGGTCTGCCATGCCATGTGGTCACCTCCGGGGCAGGGATCAAACTCATGGCTTTAGCTTCTCCGTGCTGTGCTTTAACCCTTAGTGCCACCAGGGAGGGCCTCTCCCCTAGTGTTACCTGCCAGATGTGTCTACACACAAAATATTTGTTTCCTGGTTTCCTCCTTGAAGATAGAAAAGTCACTGGCAAATTTATATACATTGTTCTTCTTTTACAAGTTTTAAATAGACACATTTCCTTTGTGAATTGAATCCTTCTTTAGAGAGTCCTGTTAAGCAAGTGAAATATGTTAATTCATTCTGTTCTGCTGCAGATTTTTTAGACCATTAATACTAGTACTTTAGTAACAGTTCCGGGTTCTGCTTACTCTACTTTGATTGAGGAGACCTGGTGGCAACCACTTATTAGTACCCACTAGTGTTAGGCAATACATATGCCGAGCGTTATTTTACATCTCAGAGCCAACCTCTCTCCATTTCTTGAGTCACTTGATCCTACCCCCAATAAATTGACTTAATGAGCCAAAGTGCTGATTCCATCTTTTAAAAAAATGATAGATAATGCAGATAGTAGATAGCAGCAATAGGAAAATTAGAAACCAAAGAAAATTCATATATATCCCCACCACTATCAGCACAAATACTTTAAGTTTATTGTAGACTTGGACCTTGTGCCTATACTTATACAGTTGCTATCATAGTAGACACCCATTTTGCATTATGCTTTTCAGATAACATTAGGTAGATGGGCGTTTTGTCCAAGTTTTTACATATTAACAATAATGATCTTCACTTACTATGTAATATTCTGTTCAGATGATCAAGACCTTTTAGGTTTGCAAATAACTTTTTGGTGTATATTAGAATGATTCATGTATACTATAGAAATACTTAAGAATTTACCTAAAACTAGATAACTACAATGATTTTTACCACATACAGAGCTAATACCGTAATATTTGGGAATATTTTCTTCCAGGCTTAAAAGTATGTTATAAATAATTAAAAATATATATTTATTCATACAGAAGTGAGGTACAAGCCAGAGATGCAGGGGCAGTGAGAGGCTTCACCAGAGACAGAGTGGGGAGCAGAACAGGCAGATCAAGGAAGTGTTAAGGGGAAGGATGTCCTAAAGGTACTCTGCAGAGTCTTGTGGACCCTACCCCTTACTCCAGGGATTGGAAACTACAACTCCCAGCAGTACCAGGGAGAGAACCGTGAGGGAAGACCCAAGGGTGGGACTAGCAGGAATTCTGGGACATTTGAGGGATAAACAGGGCGGGATTGCATCTCTAGCTCTCTCACTCAGGAAGCAGCTCTCCTGACTGCGTGACTCGGTGTGCACAGTCAGCCTAGCCGTAAGGCATTCCAGTTACTTTGTGTCCCGCTCTCTTTCCCTTGGTTGTTTCCTATTCCTTTCCTCTTTTGTAAATAAACCCATTATTGACCCTTTTGTGTGTAGCTGCAGTATAACTGAATTTTGAGCACGTGGGTGAGGGCCCACACAGACAGGCAGCCCAGTCCACTCTGGGCTACCCTGTAACAGTTTTTGGTGCCTAATGTGGGGCTCAGAACCATCCGTGGTTAGTCAACCCCATGGGGAAGTTGGCTTCGCCATGGCACTGACTACCTTAAACGCAAATGCGGTTTTTGTTTCTCTAGTTTTTTTCATTGAAGTTTTATATGTTTTGTCCCGATGCAGCGGATGGCAGAAACCATTTAGAGCATGCAGGTTTGGGGCTTCAGGGGGCCTCTCTTTCCCTGTTCTGTAACAGATTTGGTGCCCTGTAACAGATTGTGTCCTGTAACAGAAGTACACTGCTGAGGGGTGACCACAGCGAGCGGTCACCTCCAGGGCTGGGGATCGAACTCACACTGAAGCGTATGCGACCAGCTTGCAGTACTGCATCCGTTGCGCCACCAGGGAGGGCCCATAAATTTTTATAATATTTACCTATGTCATTTTATTAAATACAAAGGTAGAATCATACTGTCAAGTAAGCCACCTCTCCATAAAAGTCAGTTTTATTTTCCTGATCTTGGCTTTTGAGGAAGAACTCTGGAGAGTTTTTCATGTTTCAAGAAGGCAAGAATTTTCTGGACTTTTGAGACACTGCAAAATATGAAATTACTTCCTTGTACATCAGGCTGCGTCAGCACAGCCACGCACGCACATGCGCCTCCAGCAGTGCATCGTGTCCTCATGCACATGGACCAGGAGCTGGTGCTGGTGTGGGAGGCGGCTTGCAGGTCAACACTGAAGCGGGAGCAACCGGGCTATTTCGTGCATCTGTGGTCACATCTGAATAACGTCCCGGCCTCTCATTTAGGAATGCTGTCTACCTCATGAAGCAATGTCTGCAGGGTCATCTTCATATCCGCCATGTGACCTGGGAAAGCAAATCTTACCTGTGACTTTGGCTCATATTTCACAGGCACGTGTTGAGTTAGATATGGAAGCTTAGTTTCAAACAAGAGTAAGTTCGCTGGACTGTAATCATTGCTAGGTTATCTCATAGGTTCATATCATAGGTACATTGCATTGACTCGCCTTCTTTGCTTTAATTAACTGGGAGCATTGAGGTTGTGCAGAGGAATTGTTTTTTTTTTTTTTTTGACTCCATCTGTGCAACATTTTAAAAATAAATTCTTCAAATCTATAGGCAAGAATAAAAATTTATATTTCAGATACCCTGCTTCTACTACACCAATCTAGTTGCTTGGCGATATTTGCTTAAAATCTCTTTAAAAGACTGTCCTTTGTTGGTGGGTTATCAGCATCTGTAAGTGCAATTTTGGAAAAAACAGCACTTGGGATGGGGGGGCAGGACATCCTTCCAGAATGTTAGCACTAGTTCTTGCTCTCAGAATATCACTGTCAATGAGCTGCAGTCCCCCAGTGATTGCAGCACCCACAAAAATGGGAACAAGGGGTAGAACAAAAGGAAAACAGAAATCAGGTGTTGCCCACAGTTAGCAGTGGTGGTAAGGGGGAGGCAGGGAAGCTGATGGGCTCAGCTCGATGTTAATTGCACCATCTGTGAGTGTGTCAGGAGCCCTGATAGACTCAATAGACTGTTTTTTCCTTTACTTTTTTCCCTTATCATATTTAGAGACAAGCTGCTTCCTGAATTGGATGAATGTTAAGGTTATGGTTGCACATTTAAAAAGTGAAAATTGAGGCTTTTCCCATTCTTTGCATCTCTCCTGACTTGTGGGAGTAATTTCATGGCAAAGTCAGAATTTACATCTTGGAACAAACTTACTTGATGCCCTGTCTTCATTACATTTGGGGGGAAAACTTAAGCCTCATCCACCAATTTGCTTTCCAAGAGCCCATCATTCGGGCAATTATTATCCACTTAGCAGAATTTCTAGGTCTTTTGCATTTCACCTCTTCCCCTCCTGCTGGGTTTTGGTCATTTTGCTGCTTGTTAGGACTGCTGCTTGTGGAAGAGCAAAGGGAGCAATGAACAGTGTTACTAAATTGTCTCTCGTGATTAGAGCTCTCATTCAGTGGGGGAGAATTTCCGACCCACTGCCTGTGTTAAGTTTGGAGATGGCTGCTGATTTTGGTTACTTAGGTCCTTCATGCCCTCCTTAGTGTCGATAATGAAAAGCTGACCTTAAAAAAAAATATATATATATATATATATATATATATATAACCAAAAAACAAAAACAGGATCAAAGGCAGCTGTAAAACAGAGTGGAGAATTTCAGTGAGCCTTCAAGTCAACCTGCACCCATGATGTGATGTTGTCTCGAGAGTTCACTAAAGTTTCCCATCGGTGCACCATTTTCTTAATCAACACAGGGCAGGCACACAGCAAAATTGGCATTTTAAGCTAGGGCAAGCTTTTGTGATGGGGCAAGATTCTAGTACCACCAGAGGCAACTTTTTCAAACTTACTTTGCTGATTTGTCTGCATGCTAACATTTGAGAGGAGGTCAGGGTGTTGACTTCAGAAAAATTATTGAGGAACTTATATATTCTTGTATCCTGCTATGACAGGCCTGAACAAGAACAGTGAAAATAGTTAAAGGGATGCCAGTAAGGTGAGAGGAATATAAATTCTGAAACCTGAAGAAAGGAGGATTCCAAGGTAGTCCAAGAAGTTTTGTCAGACCCAGCAGAGGATGTTGGTGGGTGACTGGCTCACTCACCTCATTCTCCACTTCTCTTGGGGAGACTTCCAACATGGTTCCTCTTCCATGTTCCAAGCCATTTTCATCTTACAACTTGTTTCTGCTGCTCCCTTCTTGGTCTATTTTAGTACTCCAAATCCTGTCCGTCTGGACTCGCCTAGCTTGTTTTCTTCCTTGCAATTCCTTCCTTGCAATTTTATTAAGAACTGGTCACTTTACTCCTGACCTTGAAGCCCTAAGAAGGTTGTAGTGATAAAGTTTTTGATACAAAGCTTTATCATTTGAGAGGAGTGTGGGAAGATTCTAGAATCATCTGGGCCCACTTTTTCAAATTTAAGAGTAGCCTGCAGATCTCAGAACATGTCTCCCTGTAATAAGATAGAGCAAGTGGTGCTGTTCAATACATCACATTTCATGTCACATATCCATCTGCTATTCACGATATCCTCTTTGATTATCCTCCAACATTCGACTGAACAGCTATGTTCCACAGCTTATGTATCAGATTTTTTCCATTCTTTCCATTCTTCTTTCTCTATCCTGTAAACACTTGGTCTTTTAGACCCAGCTAAAATAGCTCCCTATGAAGCCCTCATCTCTCTTCCTACCTGGCTTCCTGTGTCCTCAGCACTCTCACTTACAGAGCTATTACTGTACTTCACATGCTGTGTTTGGAGAGTGTTTCTTCCCCAACTGGTGCCCCCTATTGGGTCATTTACTGTTTTTTTACATGTTAAAAGGACATGCTTATTAGGAAAAGGAGAAAGAAAGAGAGGTACCTGCATAGTAAGAGGTGGGCAGAAGAGCTTCCTTGGGCCACTTCCTACTGTGCTCTGTCCCTCAGATGGATGACCACGGTTGCCCAGTTCTCAGAAAGGCAGGAGGAGGGGAGGTGGAGTGGTGGTGGTTTCTTCATGTGTCAGTTTCCTAGCCTGCCGGCAAACTGCCATGGGACACACTGAAAGATTCAGATGCTTTCATTTCCTTCAAAAGTCTTATCTCACTTCTATTTTCTCTCCTTAGTGAATTGAGTAGGGCAGTGCACCTTAGGAATATCTTGGCAGTTTTCCATAATACTGCAAGATCCTTGTTTTACCTCTTTGATATCACTGTAAATTTTTTCGTCAGTCACCTCTCAAGCAGAAGGTGTGCACTGCCTCAAGTCTTTGAAGAGAAGAAAAGGCAGAAAGAGCTCCTCAAATATATCTGGACAGGCCTGCGTGTGTGTGTGTGTGTGTGTGTGTGTGTGTGTAATATGTATATAAATAACCCATTACCTCTGGAAAAGCTTTCTTTACTTTCCATGGTTCTTAAAAAAGGAATAGGAGATATTTCTCATCTCCTCTAAGGAAAATTTGTCTTTCTATGACAATTCCATTTTTCCTAGGTGCCTGTTTGGGGATTAAAATTGAGAAAAATAATGGACATGTGAGCAATATAAATTTGGGGGTATAGATTTTTACATGTATACTTCTTATGTAGACATTTATTTGTACCTCAGATGGTAAGAAAAAGTTTGTGTGGTGGGTTAAAAAGTATTATTTAGGTGGCCCTCCCTGCTGGCGCAGCGGGTTAAAGCACAGCCCTGAGAAGCTAAAGCCACTTCCACATGAGTTTGATTCCCGCCTGCCCCGGAGGTGACCACATGGTGTGGCAGACCTCTCCTGACCCGCCCGCTGCTCCCCTCAGCAGTATACTTCGTAGATCTGCCTGTTCTGCTCCCCACTCTGTCTCTGGTGAAGCCTCTCACCACCCCTGAGCCTCTGGCCTGTACCCCAGTTCTGTATGAACAAATAAATCTTAAAAAAAAAAAAAGTATTATTTAGGGGCCCTCCCTGGTGGCACAGCGGGTTAAAGCACAGCACTAAGAAGCTTAAGCCACTTCCGCATGAGTTCAATCCCCACCTGCCCCAGAGGTGATCCACATGGCGCTGCAGACCTCTCCTGACCCGCCCGCTGCTCCCCTCAGCAGTATACTTCGTCCATCTCCTATTCTGCTCCCCACTCTGTCTCTGGTGAATACTCTCACGCACCTCATCTCTGGCCTGTATCCCAGTTCTGTATGAGTAAATAAATCTTTTTTTTAAAAAAAGTATTATTTAGGGCTTAAGCAAATCTCAGTTTTACTTGCATCCTTACTTTCTGGCTGTGTGACTGTGACACAATGCACCATCTTCACGAGTCTTTGTTTCCTCATCTGGAACATAGAATGGCTGGGGAAGAGCGCGTGCTCAGGGGATGCATGAACTTGGCCTCCTCTCTGCACTCACAGTGCCGGACATGTCACAGGGTTTTGTCATCACTTGTTGCTTAAACTTGACATTGTTCTGGTCACGTCTCTTCTAGTAAATTTCACTTTTTAGGGACATTATTCAGTTGTTTTGGGAAGAGAATATTCACATGCTGGGTTGTGTAAATCTGAATCAGAAGGAGGGTGTTAGTGGGAGATAAGAAGTAAGTTTTGAGATTAGTGCTATCAAGGACTTCTTGGAATTTTCTGTGATTTTTATGACATCGCTCTATAGGGGAGCCCCTCTGTAGCTCAATAGAAGACCAAAGAATGCTTTTATTTGTTATTCAGAGTTTAGCCAAATTATGTTCTCTTTCTCCCTAGTTTATGTTTATCACTCCCCTCATTTCCCCACACAAGATGACACTTTTCTGGCCTGGTGAGTGTGGGGTAGCTCTCTGCCAGGTTCAATGACTCTGCCAGTCCTGGAGGTGAGGAACACATCACCTGTCCACTCTGGATGAGGCGGAAAGGAGTGAGAGGAAGGAGATATGCTTGACTAGTGTCCACACTACGGAATCCCCAGGGAGCTTTGAAATGCAGATTTGTGGACTCTCCCACACTTGAATTTCTTGTCACTGGGGTGTGGCCCAGGAATTCATATTTTTAATCTGTGAGTATCGGAGAACCAGCTCAGCCAATGGGTAGTAATAGTTTGGATTTGCTGTCAGCCACGTTAGTTGCCTTCTCATGTAAACTGGCACTTTGTATGCAGTTAGGGAAAGAAATGGGCATAAGAGTGAAACTCACACAGATAATTCATCTCCTCTCGGTGGGCTTTGTCCATTGCTGAGTTCTTATCTTCTTTTCCACCAACACCTACCTACTTGGATCTTGACTTATTTTGGCAGTTCTCAGTGCCTGGAATGTGGTTGCCATGGAAATGTTATCCAGCCTGCCGCATGCTGTTTCATCTCCTCTCCATCTCTTCATGTCTCTCCAGCGGGCGCTTGCTTCCTCACATTCTCTCTCATACTCCCACCCTCACCCCTCTTTGTAATTGAAGACATCAAACACTGCATTTCTTCAAGCTTTCTTGCTGCTCTCCCCAATCCCAGTGAATGTGTTTTAACTTCGTATAATCAAAGCAACATAGTAGAGACTGGAAGAGCAGGAGAGAATGGACTCATAGGCTGAATTCCTCTAGGTTATGTGAAAATGCCTAAGAATTTGAGGGACTTTAAGCAAGTATTAATTATTAATCAAATTAACTTCCCTCTGCTCTCAGAAGGATCAAACCTTGTGAAGGTGCAGAGAGACTCATTAAGAATACCTTTCCGATTTCTACCTGGTCTGCTTCTTCATGTCTGGTGTTTTCTACAAAGGAGAAAGTCTGAGCTCAACTTTTCCAATCTGTGAAATTCTGACTTGGTGTGCTATTCACATTTATCTGTAGGTTTCTCTGTGGCGTGGCATCCTAGGGAACCGAGACCCTGGCCAAATGTAAAGAAAATATTAATGCGGCTGAATATTCACCTCAATTCTTCTGTTCTTTTTTTTTTTTTTTGACATTTGTTTATGCACACAAGAACTGGAGTATAGGCCAGAGGTGCAGGGGATAAGAGGCTTCACCAGAGACAGAGTGGAGAGCAAAAAAGGGCAGATCAGCTGAAGTACCCTGCTGAGGGGAGCAGCAGTTGAGACAGAGAGGTCTGCTGTGCCATGTAGGTCACTCCCTGGTCAGGGATTTAACTCATGCTGTAATGGCTACAGATAACTTGATAGTGCTGAAATGTAATCCCTGTACCACCAGGAAGTCCTCTTTTCTGTTCTGTTCTTTCTGTGGTGTGTATGGGGAGCTGTGGGAGTGGTAGCAGGTGGAGTCAAGACACGTAAGGGAGGGATTTTGTCTGTGTCTGACCATTTGAATGTGGTGAAAAACTTTAGCCCTTTCCCCCACTGAGGACATTTTAATTGTTCTCAAAAATTCTAAAATGCTAGAAAACAAAATTCCCCTTTTGTTTTTCTGTTTTCTTTTTTTTTAAGACCTTCTCATCTCAATGTTATAAGCAAAATAAGTTCTGTTTTTCTCTGTTCTTAAACAAAATGATTTTATACTGGAAAATAACATTCAAATGTGATTTTTTTTTTTTTACACATCAGTTCCCCCCAATGTTAATGCCAAAAGCAAGAAGTTTTCTTTATTATGGAATAAGATTTGAGTAGGTTATCACAGGCAGACATATGTTTTTATGGACAGTACAAGGAAGAGAACATTCAAGAGAGAGGAGTTTAAAAAAGGACCTGTGCTGGATGAAGGCAGCCCTTCTTTTTGTCTTATCATTTGAGAAAAGAAAGATGGTGAGTACACAGTCTTTAGAATTTACTTAAAAGAAAAAGCCACTGGAAGAATAACTCTTCCATAGGGACTTAACTACTCACTGCTGACATGGGTGCTCAGTGCCAGGTGTGTGAGCGTGAGTGTTGAGGGGTGGGCGTTATGAGAAAGGTGGGCGTATGGGAGTGGGAGGTGAGAAAGCTGCAGAGGAGTTTTCAAGACAAGTTCTCTGGGAGTGCAAAACAAATCAATAAGTATTTATTGAATGCTTAGCACAAGCAAGGCACAAATTTGGATCCTGAAAAGGATAATGGGAAACAAGACTTAATTCTATCTTCCAACAGTGTCTCTCATGGCAGACAAGATCAGACATGTAAAGTTAAGTAACACAAAGCAATAGAGTAGGTCCGGTCAACCATAAATGACGTACTCAAGTGTGGACTGGAGGTGTTGGATGGTCAGAACACATGCAGGGGTAGGGTGAGACTTGAATCCACATGCAGAAGCTCGACTGACATCACATTAATTGCAAGAAAATGGAAACAAGGAGGAAAGTGCGAGTCATACTTTGGACACAGCGGAGAAGTCACTCAGCTTCAGCTGGTGTTCGTGTAAAGGACAGAGCATTCCAAACAGACAGGCCCGGCCACGGAGGCAGAACTCTGCTCTAGGTAGGAAAGAGACACTGGGGATTGTTGACAGGTGTGGTGACGTGGCTCTAAGAATCCTGCTAGTCAGGTGACATGTAGGTGATGTGTGTATGGGCGGGGAAGGGGAGCATTCAGAAAGGGTGGATGACCCACGGGGGGACTGTTGTAGGTGTCTGGGGGTGGAGTGATAAAGGCCTGCTCTAGGGTGAACACTGTGAGAGCAGAAAGGGAAGGACAGGAATATTGGGGGGGGGGCATAGTCTGAGCCTGAAAAGCTAATCAAAGGCAGATGTCAGAGAAACCTGAGAGTTTGCAAGATGCAAGGAGTAAGACCAGCAACTGTTTATTGAGCACTTGCTCTGTGCCAGGCAGCATTGCAAGTGCTTGCAGATATTAATGAGAGAGGGAATTAGAATCTCAGCTTTGTGGAGGGGAAGGATAAAGCAAAACCATCTGTGATGGTAAGAGTTAGTAGCAAGGTAATCTGAGAGCAGGAGGCCAGCAGGGCACGAGAGTACAGACTGGAGACTTGCCCACTTGGAGGAGTGAGCAGTGCTTGGGGAATGGTTGAAATAATTGGCCATCAGCTGAAATGACTGGAGATCTTGTATTGAATTTCCTAAAACAAATTCAAATAAGAGAAAAAATAAATAAAAGCAGCCAGCAAAGAAAGTACTAAAGGCACTGCGCTGGGTGAAGGATAATGGAGCATGAAGGGACTTAGAATGAAAGCATTCCCCGGAGAGAGGGGTGTTCCACAGCATACGGCTATGAAGATATCAAGCAGGACACATACTAGGAACAATCTAGGTGGTTGACTGTCCAAACCTCAAATATGGCCCTGCTTTCCTTATTGAGGGTAATTGAGAATTGGTTGTAGCTTCAACGAAATACTTTTATATTGCACTTTAAGTCCAAAGAGAGCTTGGATATTCTGTGCTAAGCAGACATAAGTTCACCCTCCCCCTCCATTCTTATCGAAGTCAAGTAAATATTCTAGCTCTTGTTGTCTGCTTCTAATAAGAACTCCAAGAATACAGTCCTAGACTTTCATAACTGACTTCTTCCCAGAGCGTGATCTGAGAATTAATTCCTCTGTAAGTCCAGTCAAGCTTGCGGTTTGTCTCCTGTTTTCTTATAAGGCAAATTAATTCCATTCTTCACTTTTTTGGGTTAGTGCTTGTGAAATATGACAGGTTGACAGCCCCAAGAGACCGGAGTTGTCTTGTTATTCTGTGAACACATTCCTGGCCAGCACTGTCCCTCCAGTCTTTCTTCAGGCTGTAGAGAGCCTGTGTGTTTACGCACTTCCCAGCATACCTCAGTCAGGATGCTGGTCCGAGGGACAGTTGACATATAACCAGTAGACTGGAGGGGCTTTGGGGCCCTTTGCATCTGGATTTGGGTTTGAATTCTACCAGGTGAGAAGTTGGTGACTTCCTGGCTTTCCTCCCTCCTGGCTTTTCTTGTTCTTAGTGTGAGATCGTAAAAGGAATTTGAGGTTGAAAATCTCTCAAAATTGAATGGGCTCAATCTCCAGTGCCCCTAACATTGGACTTCAGTTATAGTATTATCTGTTATTTTATAGCATTGTGGTGAGAATTTAAAATGATGCAAATATACACAGGAGCTTGGAATGTGCCCCAGTGGTAGCATTGGTACAGGTTTTTTGTTTTTTTTTTAATTAAGTGCTCATAGTAGAAATATGATCTAAGCAATTCCAGTTATAGGCTAGAAATCCATGATTCATGTACCTTGGGGAGACAAAATTCTGAGCGGGGAAAAGAGATCAATCAGTTTCTTTGGTGTATAACACTAAACTACAGCTGACATTGAACTGACGTGACTGGGTCTGAGAATGTAGCTCACAAGAGCAACCAGTTTATTCCCTTCCCCATCCTTGTTGTAAAGATGAGATAACACACACAGAGAGAAATCAAAGCTGTGCCAGAATGCTAAAGATTTACGAGTGCGAGCTTCACAGCCAAAGCCAGAGGAACTGGGTTCGGGCTCAGCCATGTTAGGTTTATCCAGACAGCAAGACCTTCGGGTAGAATGATCTGAACAGAAAGACTGAAATGAATGTCAAGAAAGAGGTGGCAGCCGTGACAGAGATGCCGGAGGCTGGGTGCGGAGGTGATTGCTGTGAACAAGGATCAGAGGAGGGAGTAGGGGTATAACTCTGAATCTTGGGGTACTTCTGCATTAGCGATTTCAAGTCAAAATGGACAGAAAAGGAGAACTAGCCTGAGAAGTAGAAGGAGAAACCAAGCATCCTACTTTAGCAGCAGATAAACAAGGGCAAGGAGAGATGCTAAAAACGTGGGTGTGTCAACTGGTAGAAGCTGTAGAATGTCAAGGGGAATGATGATGGAGCAAAGCTTCTGATTTTACTTTGTTTGACCTTTCTGCGCTAACCCTTTAAACAACAGTTTCAGTAGAATAGTAGAGCAGAAACCAAGATTGCAAAGGTAAAGGAGTGAGGTCTGGAAATAATCTTCATGTGTCAGTTACTTATTTGTTTAAGTTTGCAGTGGAGATAGAAAGTGGAATTTACTTTTCAGACAGATTGAGGAAGAAATCTCTTTGTGACCTGGCCTGGTCAGCAAAGAGTTAATGGTATAACAGCACAGTAATTTCAGAAGCATTAAAGAGCATGTTTCCATGGAAACATCAACCTACAGAGGAAGAGAGCTAGGATCCCCTGACAAAGAAGGAACAGCAGAGTCGTAGCCCCCACATGTTACAGCAGGGAGAGATGATTACACGTTCCTTGTGAAGATACAGTTGGGGTCCATGGTGCTGTCCCCCTGAGGGCAAGTAGAGAGGGAAATGGAGTTTGTTTTAGGTAAACTCTTGCCCTCACCTTGCTTCCAGTTCTCACTCAAATCAACTCTCTTTTAGAATATTGGAAAAAATCAATGTCTTTCACTAAGTAACATTAATTGAATACATCTCTAAGTGAGTTTGCTCTTCCAGTGACCTCCCTGGGCTACCCCCATCTAGCAACAGTACCCCCAAAGACCGTGAGTTAGAACAACTTTACGGAAGCTCTGGGCATAGGGGTGTGTGTTTGGCCAGTTACCATTGGCCGTTACAGCTTCCATCTTATCTTGGTGGAGATGTCCATTTGGCTCCATTGTTCTCAGGACCAGGATATCCTTTTCATTACTAACTAGTATACTTTCTTGAACCCTTTAATTCATCTGTTTTAAGGATGGCCATTTCTGAACTGTAACCCCAGGAAACACTTCTCTACTTTGTGACAAGAGCTGCATGAACAAAAGTTCTTGCTGTTAATTAACTTCCTGAAAATTCACTTTCCCCACTCCCATATCATATTCTACTCCGAAACTGTAATTTCTCTGGTCTTTCCTTGGACCCTAGACTCAAGATAACATTTAGTCTCCTTTTGAAAAAGCTTTATCCATGTGACAGGTGTGACTGAGAGCTAGGTTTTCTGAACAGAGAGGTATTTGGTTTGTCTTGTTATTTGTTTTGGATCTATGGCATATTTTAATTTTGAGGTATCCACCTCCCCTAAGCATAAGCCTCACCAGCCATCTTGAGTCCTTATCTATTGGAAAACACTGCATGATTCTGGAATATTCTCTCTCTTCTCCCCTTCCCATTCAACATAATTGTTCCTAAAAACTTCTCCTCTGAAAGAAGCCTGCCAACCAGTACTGGCAACCTAAATATCACTGGGGGTGATAGTGTCTCATCATCTCTACTCCCAGTTCCTGTAACTGGAGCCATCTTGCTCATTTGTTCACCTCCTTTGCTACGTTTCAGTAGAGCTCATGGAGTGAGCTCTGGAGGGGACAGGAACTGTACATCTGGAGGTTATTGACACCGTGCTGACCTGGCTGGCCAACCGAGGTGTAAGAGAGAATAGAGTGGGTCTCTAGAATGTGGCAGTGTGAGTTGAAGAAATGGAGAAAATTCAGTGGTGATACCACACCCAGGTCACCTTTAATTCATGTCCAAACTCTTTTTTTTTTTTTTTAGATTTATTTATTTATTCATACAGAACTGGGGTACATGCCAGAGATGCAGAGGGTGAGAGGATTCACCAGAGACAGAGAGGGGAGCAGAACAGGCAGATCGACTAAGTACACTGCTGAGGGGAGCAGCGGGCGGGTCAGGAGAGGTCTGCCTCGCCAAGTGGATCTCCTCCAGGGCAGGTGGGGATCGAACTCATGCGGAAGTGGCTTAAGCTTCTTAGTGCAGTGCTTTAACCCACTGAGCCACCAGGGAGGGCCCCCAAACTCTCTTTTAAGTCGAGAAGTGCACCAGAGGAAAAGGCTTCTCATGAAAGTCAGATGCTGTAGAGAAATTTTTGCCATCATTGTATGGCTGGTTTTGGCCTTACCTCAGGAGTGTTGCCAGCTTGTGAGCTAAAATGTATGTCAGAAAGGTAAGTTTCACGTTAGACTTATCAGTAGGTATAAAGAAATAGATCAGGATACTCAGTGACCAGCTGCTTCGACCCATCATGGTGTTTACTCCGAGCAGTTCCCCCCACTCTGTTGGAAAGACTCGACTGGGCTAGATTCCAACATATTGAGCACCTAGTTTGTGGAAGAGGAAAGGAATTTTATTCAGTGCTTTTGAAAAAGAAAGTGCTTCTAGCTTCGGTACACCATGGGAATTGGAGCTTCAAAGGAGAAAAAGTCCAGTGACAATAAGCTATCTGGAAGAGTAACTTGATTCCTCCTCTTGAGGGTGGGGTGTGGGAGGCAGTGTTTCTCTTTGCATTCTTTTAATAATTCAGTTTCCCATCGCTTCTTGGTGGCTCCCACTCACAGCAAGGTGATGAAGAGCTGTGGGTATGAGGATGAGGAGGAACTCCTTTTCTAATTCTGGATTCTGTTCACAGTTCCCTAAAAGAGAGGCAGCTTTTTAAAATTTTTTTGGCATTCAGCACATTTGCTTACCTGGCATCAGAGACAACATTGATAGGTCCCCGAGGAACAGACAAACATGAGTGTGCCCTCTCCAGAGGAATTTTATTAGGCGAATTACATAGTGTTCAAATCAGGGCTCTGGGAAGTCAGAATAGGGGTCACTTGGGGGAGTCATTTATTCTCAGCTAAAATTATAGGGATATGAGCTCATCTTTTGCTTTCTTGGGAACTTTATATTGAAGTTGTATGATTAACTGATTCTCCATTGCAAAACCCTCTAGGGGCAAGTATTATAGTAGGAAAAAGAAAATGTCCACAGATCTTAATAATTTGGAATACTCTGAAAATGAGAAGAAATGTACTGGACTGGTAGTGTTCTGGAGAGCAGAGATCCAGATATTGGTAGACCCAGACTCTTTAAGAAAGGTTAGACTGATCCAAAAGTCCCTGCAAACTCGAGCAACCTAGAAATCTATAAAAATAGTTTTAAAAGGTAGTTATAATAACAGCAACAGAAACAGTGCTTACTATGTATAGCTGCAGTTCTAAGTCCTTTCTGTATATTAACTCACTTAATCTTCTCAACTATCCCATGAAATAGGTACTATCAATGTTCACAGATTTTTATGGTGAAAAATGAAGGCAAAGAGAGCTTAAGTAACTTGTAAGATCACCTAGCTTCAGACCTGGTGGATCTGGGCCTCCAGTAGAGAGCTGCTGGCTGCAATGCCCTTGTCTTGACACCACATGCCAGCGCTTGCTATGCTGGGCATCGTGTGTGTTTGTGTAGAGGGCATCCTTTGCATCCCTTTGCTCTTTGCCGAACTTAGTTCTATTTGTCCCTTTTATTTATTTATTTTTTCCTACTAGGCACCACCAAGATTTGGTATCATTTGGTATCAAGGGTTTTTTCATTCATTCACTCATGTGTATGGCATCTGACCAATGAGAAGAAGTTCCTGGATTTTTAATTATATATATATAAACTTTATTCATTTTTGTTCAGAGTTTGATTTCTTCTCTCAGGTGTAGTTTCTATAAAATTCCCATCACCAAGTCACTCCCATGAACCATCACCATAGTCCCTTGTGCTCTTCCCACCCCTATTTTAATCCCTCTTCCTCCCCCTCCCTTGAAGAATGTCTCTGATTTCTAGTTGCCTGCTAGTTTTATCTTTTTATTTATTTTTCCTGATCCCGTATTTGGTTCCTCTACTTTCCTTCTTTAAGTGAAACCATTTGATATTTTTCTTTTTCCTTTCCACTTATTTCACTAAGCAGAATCTCTTCCAGCTCCACCCATGTTGCTGTGAATGCCATGGGTTTATCCTTTTTGAATGCTGAATAGTATTCCACTGTGTATGTATCTATACCACATCTTTGTGATGCAGTTTTCTGTTTTTGGACATTTGAGTTGTTTCCACAACTTATCTATTGTAAATTGTGTTGCAGTAAACACAGGGGTGCAGGTGTCCTTTTGAATGAATGTTTTTGTGTCTGTTGAGTAGATTCTAGGAGTTAACTAGAAGGAGTGCAATTGCTGGGCCATATGATAGCTCCATTTCTAGTAGTTTGAGAAACCTCCACACAGCTTTCCATAGTGGTTGGACCAGTTTGCATTCCCACCAGCAGGAGAGTTCCTTTTTCTCCACATCCTCACCAGCATTTGTTGTCGCCAGTTTTTTAAATATGTACTGTACTTACTGGTGTAAGGTGATATCT
Source organism: Condylura cristata (assembly GCF_000260355.1). Classification (NCBI taxonomy): domain Eukaryota; kingdom Metazoa; phylum Chordata; class Mammalia; order Eulipotyphla; family Talpidae; genus Condylura; species Condylura cristata. The sequence continues at coordinate 12,648,576 of NW_004567137.1, forward strand.
CATTGTTTTGAATGATGTGAGCTCTCTTTAGATATTTGTAGTCAGTCCCTTACCAGGTTTTTTTTTTTTTTTTCATTAAAATATTTTAATTGGCCCTCCCTGGTGGTGTAGCGGGTTAAAGCACAGCACTGAGAAGCTAAAGCC
>NW_004567137.1:12649300-12651405 GCF_000260355.1 Condylura cristata
TGGGGTACAGGCCAGAGGTACAGGGGCAGTGAGAGGATTCACCAGAGACAGAGTGGGGAGCAGAACAGGCCAACTGATGAAGTACTCTGCTGAGGGGAGCAGCGGGCGGGTCAGGAGAGGTCTGCCACACCATGTTGGTCACCTCCGGGGCAGGCTGGTATCAAACTCATGCTGAAGAGGCTTTAGCTTCTTAGTGCTGGACCTTAACCCACTGCACCACCAGTGAGGACCTATTCTCCACTTTTTTATATCTGAGCATAATTGTTAAACAATTCCCAATAGGTATCTTTCTTTTATTTCAGATAAAACTAATTCATGACATTGAGTCTAGGTGATAACAGAATCTAGGTGATGGCTGTCAGTTTCCCACCGGTCAGACTAGGTTGAGCAGACTTTTTCATTGAAATAGTGAATTGACGCATCACCATTTACCCCTGAAATAAGCACTGTTCAACCTGAAGTGGAAAGGGGCCAAAGTCCAACCTCACCAGCAGCAGGAAAGGGGAAGTATATTAAATTTATAACAGTCAGTTCCAAGATATTTTAATATCTTATTAATTTAACACCGTGAGTTTAGAATTTAAATAATAAAGATATAGACTAGCCCAAACTTGAACCTTTTATAATTTGTGAAGTATGGCTTGCAAAATAATTAATGTCTGAACACCATCTCGGAAAAAAAAAATGTTTAATTCACTGAAAACAAACTATTTTTAACATATATCAAGTAATTATAAATTAACATTATAATCTTCCCTTTAAATTAGTTTATCCTGATGTTCCTAACTAAGTATCACATTTTATAGAAATAAAAGAACAAGAGTGCATTTGACAACTTAGGAAACTGGTGTTTTAATTCTTTGGCTCACCAGCATGGTTTAATCTTCTTTTATATGACATTATATGCCAAAGGAAATGTAAACTTTCTTTAATTCCTTTTCCTTAAAGAGAAAACCATTGTTGGGCCCTCCCTGGTTGCGCAACGGGTTAGGATGCAGCACTGCAAGTGAACTGCAGCTGCTTCAGTCTGAGTTTGATCCCCCGTCATGGAGGTGACCCACACAGTGCAGCAGACCTCTCCTGGCCCGCCCGCTGCTCCCTTCAGCAGTGTATCTTGTCCATCTGCCTGTTCTGCTCCCCACTCTGTCTCTGGTGAAGACTCTCACCATCTCTGCAACCCTGTCTTGTACCCCAGTTCTGTATGCATAAATAAATAAACCTTTAAAAAAAAGGCATTGTTGGCAAAAATAATTCACATGCCTTGCAAAGTTTTTCACCCAGCTTTGGAACTGGTGGGTCTAGGATTTGAATACACATTGCCTGGCTAGTGTCCTGGCTTTTAAACACCGTGTTCTCCTGACTGGTGGTGATGGCGGGAGACTGGATAGGTAGAATGTGTATCTGCTGCAGATTTTGAGATTCAGGTTTGGGATTCCTCAGTTCTCAACTGTGGCCATTAAAGAATTCAGAGCCATGTCTAGCCAAAGCAAAGCAAAGCAAAGTCTAGCCAAAGCAAAGCAAACTTAGTGACAGTGTACTTGGGAAGAGGTTCAGGTGGGCAGAGGCCACGGAAGAACACCTGGAGGACTAGCAGGACTCCAGGCACAAGTGAGCTGGGGCAGCACCTCCCACAGCCCCTCCTGGGGCTTACTGCACAGTGCCCCCACTCCCCATAGTGTAGTTTTATTATCCAGACAACAGGTTTGGTTTTGCTTCTCTCCCTGGATATTTCTTGAACTCTCTGGGTTTTATTGGGGGAATAAAATAATTTCCCCAATAAATAATAATAATAATAATAAATAATGCCCCTTCTGGGCATTTCTTGGCTCTTCCTGAGCTTCAGCTCTGGCAAGTATTTCTGGGGGTCCTGGTATTTAATTTTCTCTAGGCATTGCCTACTCTTTCCTAAATGTCTAGCAATTCATTACTTCCCTTTCTCAATAATTTATTTTTTCTGTTTCTCCTTATTTCCTTCTACCAGCATCTGGGAAGCATTGTCTTCACTGTTTATCTGAGTATAGGACATCACACTAATGACATCTTCTGGGTTTGAGCCCAGAAGAACCCACTGGTAAGTTCAGTGGAGGATTGTTCCTTGATCATGG
>NW_004567137.1:12651530-12652654 GCF_000260355.1 Condylura cristata
CAATATCTTGGCCTCTTTCTTCCAACACCAGTGTCTTCAGTTACTTAAGTAACTTTCAAATGTTTTAAAGTCCATTTGTTCTAATCTTGGGGAATTGTGTCTACTATTTCTAGAGACAGCATGTATATGAAACAGTAATTTCTAAAGAGTCCCAAGAAAGACTCTCAGGAAGATTTGTGGTCCTGTCACTCAGAGGATGGCATTTAATAATGTAATAGCCATAGTGTTAACCAAATGAAATGCAGAGGTAGAGGGCATGTCTAGGGAGCATTGCTGGAGCTCTCTCATGACACAGGTTGGCTGGTGTGACACTACCTGCTTTAGACATGAGGGAGCTCAAGGCTTAAGGAAGTTAGTGGCACACCAAGTATAGAGTTACAGTGTTGGAACTTTTCAGAGCTAGAAACTTGAAATCAAGAATTCAAATCTCTTGCTTGGAAATGTGCCTCTTACTTCACTCTACATTGGCAGAAAATGGAGACCGGGAGCTGTGGAAAAGTTCTACCATGTTTGAGGTATGGTTGTGAGTGGACAGAGTGTGGGAGTGTGAGTGAGGATGTTTAGAGGCAATTCTAGCTCGGTTATTGGATCTTGGTCAAGTCACAGAGCCCTTTTGGATTTCATTTTCTTCATCGGAAAATAAAAGGATTGAATGCTTTGGATGACATACCTTTATTTTTACCAGATTCATAGCCATTAATTTTTAAAAAATCTACATAATTTACCAGGCAAATACAGAGGGCAAAGTGAATACTGTGGTGTCAGGGCTGTTGGGTTGCCAGAAAAACCTGGCAGGGCTTTTTTTTTTTTTTTTGAGTGCCTCCCACTGGGAACATACAGCTAAATCATTGCTGTAGCCATCACCCAGGCAGTGGATGAACTCTGAGCCTCACGGTCACAGCCAGAGAGGCACAAGGGCATCTACCTCAGCTTGACACCATTAAACCCTTTGAGTATGACTTTGGCCATAAGGCAGATATATTGGCTCTCAGTCCACCAGGATTCTGAGGCTCCTCAGCAAGGCATAAAGCAGGAAGTAAGATGGATTTTATTGTATGTCATCTGTATGAGGGAGCTGCACAGTACAGGGTGTGATGTCCAATGTGAGGGTCCTCACCTGGGGC
>NW_004567137.1:12653599-12655941 GCF_000260355.1 Condylura cristata
GATGCAAGGAGTTAAAGCACAGCACTATGAAACTATCTGCAGTCACTGCAACACAAGTTCGATCCCTGGTCAGGGAGGTGACCCACATGGCGCAGCAGACCTCTCCTGTCTTGCCCACTGGTCCCCTAGTACATCTGCCTGTTCTGCTCCCCACTCTGTCTCTGGTGAATTCTCTCACCAACCCCCACCCCTGCACCTCTGTTCTGTACCCAATTCTTGTATGCATAAATAAATAAATCTTATAAAAAAAAATGTAGTTACCACACTTTACTCACTGAGATGCAAAATCTTCAGTCATGCTAATCTGTTCAGTTTGAGTATTTAATATTCTATACCTTTATATCTTTATGTGTGCTAAAATTGGAGATAACTTGGGTTTTACAGCATGAAGTTTCAGGTGTACAGTATCCTAATTCTACACTGGCACGCTCTACCCGAAGTCTAGTTTCAATCAGTAACCATACGGCTCCCCATTTTTGTGTCGTGTTGTGTTTTTTTTTTTTTCCCTACTGTCTCCTGAGGTCCTCACAGCAGCCTCACTCAGCAGTCTGCAGGTAAAATGGCTTTTCCATTTTAAGCAGGAAAAACTGAGGTTCAGGTGCCAAGTCCACATGTGTAGAAGTCCACACTCCCAATTATTTTTTCACACTTTTCATTACTGCTGGATGGGTTGGTTTGCTCTCCCGCTCAGAGAGCGTCACCCTTGCTCGAGATGAGTGTGTATTTGCTCCGCACTGTCAGCTCAATGTTGGACCCCCGGCAGGGATTACTCAGAAAAACACAATGGGGATGGCAAACACTGCTGAAGGGTAGGGATCATTAAAGGAAACTTTGGAGGAAAAGATTTTTTATAGTGTTATGAAGTTGTATTAATATTCTTGGTGAGTATAAAATATGTGAGAAGTGGCAGGATAAAATGAAAGGACATGTACATCTGAAAGAGGATGCATACATCTCACAAAGAGAAATATATATTTTTTAAGATTTATTCTTTCATACAGAACTGGGGTACAGGCCAGAGGCGCAGGGGCAGTGAGAGGATTGACCAGAGACAGAGTGGGGAGCAGAACAGGCCGTCTGAGGAAGTACACTGTTGAGGGGAGCAGGTCTGCTGTGCCACATGGGTCACCTCCAGGGTGGGGATTGAACTTAAGCCGAAGTGGCTTTAGCTTCTTGGCGCTGTGCTTTAACCCGCTGCGCCACCAGGGAGGACCCAAAGAGAAACATTTTTAAAAGGAATAAGAATGCTCCAGAACAGGAATCATTATAGAAATTTGTGGAGCAACTCCTTTACCAGGAGATGACAGTTTGGATTTCTCCACATATACACTCAATTCAGTTCTGTCCACCAAAGGAGCCATCTGGAGAGGCTCTGTGTTTATTCCATTCATGCTACTTGTTACTTCAGTTATTTCAGGAACTTCTCTTTCATATTTGCCCTCTACAATGCTCACCTTCTTTTAAATATTCTTAATGGTGTTTTAGATAAAGTCAAAATTACTCAGAGCCATGTCTAGTGAAATGGAGGATGCTTAAGACTGGTCATTTATTTCTCTCCCTCCCTTCATCCTTGTCTACCTTCCCTCCCTCTCTCTCCCTCTCAACCCTCTCCCTTCTTAGGAAAGCTAGCTGGTGATGAGTATCTCTCTCCTTCCCTCCATCCTCTCTCCCATGTCTCTGTCTCTTCCTTCTCCCCAACTCCCTCTCTTCAATTTTTTTTTTTATGTTTCATAAACCATCTCTGAAACCTTCCAAGTTATTCAAAGCCATGTAGTATGGTGGTAGTAAGAACATATTCACCAAGTTAATTATGTTGGGTACTTAAATTCTGGTTTATTACTTAAAACACTTTATCTTGTGACTTTGTAATTACATCCCCTGGAAAGAGTGATATAGGACTTTGGTTGGAGTGTTGAGGTTTGTGTAGGTGGCGGGAGACCTGAACTTTATTTTCTAATTAGTGATGGGCTTGAATAAGCAGCCCAGAGATGAGAGGGAGCTGAGAGCCGTGCAGGGGCTGGAGACGATACCACGTGGAGCAGTGTGTTGAATTAGGGATGCTCCACCTTTCCCCACCAGAAGTGTCTTGGAGAGAGTAGCCCAGGGCATGAGAGGGACAGGGGTGTTGAAGCCATGCATGGCACATGATGACTACGTGAAAGAACCAGGCACATCAAACCTGCAGTGGCTTAAGAGAATCAGGGTGGTGTGGGAGGAACTAGAATGTGATTTAAGCTGTTATTTTTGCTCCTAATTAGTTGTGGGACATTGGGCAAATAATTTAACCTCTCTGTGCTGGAATTTATTTATCTCACAAGTTAAAATTAAAAAAAAAAAAAAAA
>NW_004567137.1:12657092-12711042 GCF_000260355.1 Condylura cristata
GAAAATTTAAGCTGCTTTCTGACATAGTCATCTCTTCCCCTTCATGGGGAAAATTTAAGCTGCTTTCTGACATAGTCATCTCTTCCCCTTCACTGTATCAGGAAACCACATCTAGTGGTCACATCTTCAGGCCCTTGAGAAACCCTCAATACAATGACCAGATACCCCTTTTGCTTCTCAGCAGTGACGTCTTCTAGAAGCACTGGGCCCGAGGCTCTGGAGTAGCACATCATAGGAACAAGAGCTAATCATTACTGACTCCTTGGCCATTATGGTAAAGGGACATTAATTACTATGAGCCGATTGCAGTAAGTTGCTTGTAATGAGCACACCCATGGGGATTCCCACTGGGGGCGCTCCTCATCAGGTCGGATGGGCCAGCAGAGGGTGAGGTGAGGTGCAGGTGCTGAGGAAGACAATTTTGTTGGCCTCACTCTCGTTATTGTCAGAGTTTCTGCTAATGTGTGTGCCTGCACCTCCAACCCCACCCATCTCTCCTGTTCACTGCACACAGTGCAGCACCTCGTGGAAACTAGATGCTGATGCATCTTGTAATTCTTTCTCCCTCCTGACTTACCTAAGTTATCTGTCTGTCTGGTTTTAGGTTATGTTTATTGAGGTGATGTTGCTTTACAACACTGTTTTTCAGGGACATAGGCTCACACCTCTGCAGATGTGTATTATCACACCACTCCCACCACCAAACCACCAGTAATCCTCCACCATAGTTCTCTGCCCCTCCCCTCCTCCCCATTTGGTAGCCTCAGCATAAAAATAGGCAGAATTGCTGAACGGACAATTTCCAAGGAAGGTAGACAGATGGCAAACAGGCACATGAAAAAGTACTCATCACCTATCAGGGAAATATAAATCAGTACCACAGTGAAATACCTACTCACACCCAAGAGAATGACCCATATCAGAAAGCCCACTGCCAACAAGTTGTTAGTGAGGACATGGAGAAAAAAGAGCCTTCACACCCTGTTGGTGGAAATGTAGGTTGGCCTAGCCCGTATGTAAAACAGGTGGAGATTTCTTAGAATATTAAAAGTAGGTCTGTCATGTGATCCAGCAATCTCTTTCAGGGATGTCTCTCAGAAGGACACAAAAATTGATGCGAAGGTATATATGCCACCCTGTGTTGACTGCACAATATATGGAAGCACCAAGCTATGGAAGCAACCTCAGCATCTGATGACAGATGAGAGGTAGAGATACACAAATGAATACTAATAAGCTCTGAAAACAAGTGAATCGTGCCATTTGTGACAACAGGGATGGCACTGAAAAGGATTATACTAAGTGAAAAAACTCAGAAGGAGAAAGACAAATAATGGATGAGCTACTCGTAGGTGTAGAGAAGCAAAACAAAAGAACAAACACAAACAAATTCTTGGAATCATCTTGCAACTCCTAAACGGATGTGAGGGGGTCTTACTAAGATTTGGAAAACTTGTGCAAATTCCTGGTGGAGAGACTCTGGGCTCCCATCTGCCGCCTTCTCGGCAGTCAGTATCTGGACCCACTCCAGTGTCTTGTCTCCACGCCTCTTGCCTCTTAGCTCAGCTCCTTTTGTGTTTTGTTTTGTTTTTGAATAATAGTTACCACTTAATGAGAGTTCCAGTACCATGGCAAAGTACCTTATTTAAGTCTTACAACCTAATAAAGCAGATTTCTTTACTACCACCCCCCTTTTGATTTTTTGGCCAATGGTAGATCAAAACTGATGTTCCAACACCAGGAACTTGTTCAAAGTCATAGCTACAGACTAAACTCAGTTGCAGTTTATTTAAGTTACTTTTAGCCTTTAGTATTGTTTCTAGTAAGTGGCTGTTGGGGTGACTGTTGTCTATGCACTGGGAGCTCCAGGGATACCAGGTGTCTAGTGGGATTTGTTAGCTCCAGCTACATGTCTATCTCCATCCACCTTCCTCCCTCCTTGTTCTGGTCCTGCTTTTTCACACACCTAACCTTTCATTTATTTTTGTCTTCACAGATATCTCATCAATGTCACTTTTGAAGGGAGAAATCTGTCCTTCAGTGAAGATGGCTACCAAATGCACCCAAAACTGGTGATCATCCTGCTGAACAAGGAGAGGAAGTGGGAGAGGGTAAGTCAATGATGTCTTTGGTGATTCTTGAGCAAAGTCAGGAGATTGGCATATAAAACTTTACATGTGAAAGGAAGAGAATTCCTTGGTTTTGTTCTCTGAGCTGGAGAGTGAGAGATCAATACTTGGAGAACACATTTCACAAACTCTTATCTTCAGTTTTTACTACTTTGGTGAAAGAGATTGTTCTCTTCAGGAATTATTGCTTTTACTGGTTGTGGTGCTAAGTCATGAATGTTTGAAGGGAAGCGTGTACATGTACAGTTGAACACAGTTTGATGAAACTGAATCACTTGTGGGATTTAGATGTTGTGTCCTCTACACAAACTGGGGAGGTCTGTGAAACCTCCCTTGTGGCAAAGAGGTTGCGTTTACTGTGACTTGAAACTTACTTTGCAAAATCCTTCTGAATCTCTCACTGCAAGCTGATCATAGTGTCTGAGATGCTACCATTAGAAATTAATTTCTAGGGTGGCTGGGTTCAATTTCCCAGCTCCCCTGCTCAATAACTTGTCAAATTCGACACATCTCTTAACTGCTTGGTGCTTCCACTTCCTTGTCTGTAAAATGGGAATAGTTATAATAGTAGCAAAGTTACAGGGTTCCTATGAGAATGAAATGTGTTAATATTTTTGAAAGGTCTGGTAAGTGTTCAGTAGTAACTTATTACGATTCCTGCTTCCTAGTTAAATACAAACATTCCTGAGAGTCCTGTCATCCTTGGTGTTTCTGCAAGGGTGCTCTGTGGGGTGCTTGTCCCCTTGAAAGCCTTTGCTGATGAAAGACTCTGCCAATAACTAAACTGAGGACATGCTCTTCACTGTTTCTCATTCTGGGAGAGTCTCAGAAGATACTAGCATTAGAAGGTTCAGAGGTGTCTAATGGCATCTTTAAGTTTACTTACGCTGGCATTTCCCTAGATTATTTTCTCACCAGTTTCCTTGGCTCATGAAATTCATATTCTGTGAAGCATGTAGGGAAATACTGTTTTGAGGCAGTTTCAACAGACCTCGTGGGCCAGTGGGCTGAGAACGAGGCTCCGAGAGACCATGTGGCTTTATCTGAAATGGGGACCAAGCTATGTATATGTAAGAACATAGCCAGGAAGGGAGACCGGAGATAAAGTTCTTGAAATGTGCAATGTTGTCATACATAGCCAGGCAGGTGGCCCTGTACCAGCTCCCTGTGAACCTGGGCATGCGTGGGCAGGTTGTAGTTCTTGCCGTAATGGGACAGCGTCTGTCTGTCACGCAGCATCTGTCCCAGGCCCTGTGACCAGCTCATTTATGCTCGATGTTCTTGATGACAGTGTTGCTCTCCCTGGAGTTATCATTTGTTCAGAAATGGTTGTTCCCTGGGCTCCTGCTCTTCACCCCAATCAAGCTGCTTTTCTGCGGCTGTGAAGACATAATAATTTAAGAAGTACTCAGGGTCCCTCATGTATAACATGCTCTTCCAGATATCTCCAGAAGAGGAGTTATTAATAACAGAGACTTCATGCATGGATGATTAGATGTCCAGCTGGGCAGCCTTCACACCGTCTGCGGATGGCTGTTTCAAGTTTGGGGCATCCCATGCTCGCCTTTATCAGAGAGGCACTGCTGACTCGCTCGTGATGACTTGTCTCCCTTCAGCTGGAATCCGTGACTTGGGGTATTCATACACCCCTTCCCCTGGGCTAGAACCTCCCTCAGAGGTGTGTCTTCCTTCCTTCTGTATCAGTTGTAGCTTTACTTTGGTGCTTGAATTTCCTTCCTTCTGATTGGCATAGGAAGCTTGGTATGATTCTGCAAGTGGACCTCCCTGCCCTTGATCACCTTGATCCTTTCAGATAACCCTGGGCTGGGCTGTGGTAATGAGCTACTGGGCTGTGTTCTTTGTCGCCCAAACCTGCTCAGGGCTTTTGTGCTACATGGGTTGAATGCAGCCTTTATCTGGCCTTGCTGTTAAGGTTCTGGCCCACCTTCTAGGGCCAGCCTCTTCTTCCTCTCACTTCCATCTCTCCACCAAGCTGTAGTGGGCTCCTCTCTGTCCTGAGAGTATGTCCTTCACCGTCTGCTCCTGTATAGCATGTCTTGATGTTTCCTGTTCCTGCAATGAGTTAGCCAGTGATCTGCTCTTAGCCCTCCTTTGGAGCATAGTTAAGAGAGTACTGTCTCCTTCCCTGAGGTACATGGTGCCATGCAACCCCTGTCCCCTGTGGTGTGTCCATGCTGCAGTCGCAGCAACCATTGCAGCTGCCTAAGTCTGAGCTGCATGCGTGTTTCCAGAGGGCAGAGCTGCGTGTTGACATCATCATGTCCTGGCAACCCAGAAGAGTGTGTTGCATAGAACAGTTCAAGAAAAACCAAATGCATGAGTCATTACATAATATGTGCATCTACGGTCTATCATGAAGAACCCAAATTGACGCTATTGCCCTTGATACACAAGTTATTTATGTGTGTGAGGTGGGGGCGAGGGGGAGAAATCTCTAATGTAGTTTAGTTTTCATAGGTGCTTGTTTAAATGTAGTTAGGGAACTTGTTTGAAGAGGTTTATGTTAATCCTTTCGTAAGGCATTTGGGAGAGGCTGGAAAGTCATCGATCAAAATGTCATCAGATTGACTTGGTGAAGCCAGGGATCATTAGCTACAGAGAGTGTTCCCTGAGCTCACAGCCTTGAGCTCCCAACTTGCATGTCCTTCTTAAGTGCCATTTGGGTAATGGGGGTGGCAGGAGCCAGGCATAGCACCCAGGCCTGTCGGGGGTGTGGTGTCAGGACTTTACTTCTGGCCTTCAGACCCTCAATGTGAGTTCTCAGTGCTCCTATGGCTCTGCAGAAGGCCCTCTGTGATTCAAGGAAGCGTTGGTGTCTCTTCCCAGTGGGTGGACAGCAGCTAGGCACAGGATGGAGATTGTGCAGGTTGGAGGTCGCCACTCAGGAGACAAACAGGGAGATTGTGTAGAAACATGGGCTAAGACACAGGACTCTCCATTTCCAGCCAGGCCCACTAGCTGTGTGGCCTGCTCTTCTCTTTTCTGGATCTTTCTTTCTACTTATCTAAAATGAGGGCATGAGATTAAGAAGATTTTGAGTCATTTCCAGTTCTTACCTCTGGGATTGCAAATAAATGAGTAGAAGCTTGGACCGGAGGTTGGGAAGAGCTGGGACAGGACTGAGGAACCTGACTTTGTAAGGAGAGTAGCTCCCGGCGCCTATTTACCCTTCCTGTCATTGAGATAAATATCACTTCCTTAGAAGTCCTTCCCTGATGACCTGAGCTAATGTAGCCACCCATTCCTCCTTTTACTGCAGTTTACTTTTCTTTCATATACTTATTACCGTATGTTTTGCATATTGGCCTGTTTTACTCCCTGTCTCTTCACAGGAGGACAGATGCTTCCTGGGGCAAAGACCTTGCTCACTTCTTTCATCCTAGCGCTCATGGAGTGTCCCTGACTCAGAGGGATTCATTCACAAAATAATTGTTCAATGAAGCTTCGGTAGACTTAGGAAATTTAGAATATTGACCAGCCATTTCACTGCTACCTGAAAATCTCCCATTTAAAAATTGTGTTTTGCGAGGAGAGTGTGACAGTGCTCTCTCTTCCACCTTGGGGTGAGGTCTGGGGGGCAAAGGCTAAGTTTCCTCAGTGCCTATGCACTTCTTACCACAAAGTGCCAGGTCAAGGAAGAGCCTTTCAGTGGGTGTGAATCGTGTGCTGAGATTTCACAGTCTGCCTCCAGGTGTTAAGAGGTGGTCGCGGTGTACCTGGGTTATCGACTTGAATGACTTGCAGTAGAGCTGGGCTCCTGAAGCCAGAAAGGACAGAGCTCGCTTCCTCCCTTGCAACCTATACAGGCAGAGGGGTAATGTTTCCCAAGTCTGTTTTACTTTTTGTAAAAAAGGGCTTCACCTGAGGTTGTTAACGAGGATTTGAAGAGATTTTCTCGTAAAACAGCAGTTCATAATGCTTGACATCTAGCCAGTACTTAGCAAATGTGAGTTGGTGACCCCACCCACTTGCCTTTTAAATTTTTCATGGTAATTTGTGAAGGTAACATTTGCTCACCATGCAAAAGAATATCTAGTAAAAAAGGTTTTCTGAACACCTGTGACCCTCGGTGCCCAGGACTCATACTGTTTTCACTGTCTTGAGTATTTTCCCTGAGAATAGTCCCAGCTTCTCCACATCCTATGTATTTGCTCAACCTCCTTTAAAACAAATAACACTTTCCTGTACCTTTAATAGGCTCCTACATGAGGAATCACTGGTAGGGTGGGGGCTGGACTAGCAGTGATTTTGACCTCTAGGTCAAGTAGTGTTCTTGGAAAGCCAAGTCCATCTCTCATGTGCAGGTATGGAGAGAAGAAGATGTAAACAGGCACAGCCCCCCACCCCAACCCCATGTGTGCCTAGCATGGTGAGTGGGGAAGGGTCGAGAAAGTGGGAAAAAAAAAAACTGTTTCCAGAGGTTCACTGCTAAGTGTCTCTAAGTGGAGGACAGCTGCATAAACTTGCATTAAAAATAGTCTGGCACAGTGAGCCGTTCCAGCGAGCATTCAGACTTCTGTCTTTATCAGAGCCTCTCATGATTTGCTTCATCGCTGCTGTGCGCTCTACTGCCATTTAATCGCTCCTAAAATGGGGATAATAAAATGAAATGCGATGGGGGTGTGTTCTGAGTAATGACTTCAAGAAATGATGACGGTGCGTTTTCCGGCTGAAAGATGTAAACAGACCTTAAAGGGACTGTCTGGGCCTGGCTTCCAGGCGGGGCTTTTTTACTTGTCTTTCCCCCAAAGAGACAAGTGTCTTTTATAAGGAGGGAACTTCCTCTTCCCTGCCCTTCCTCTCCTTAATCCCCCACCTCTCAGTCTCACTCACATCTGAGCTAGCAGACTGCTCATGAGCCCAGGAACCCCGTCTGTTGGTTGTTCCACTCTGTGTCCAGCCTGGTGTGAAATGTGGCTAAGCAGACCACCACATATTCGGTGTGGTCTGAACATACCTGGACAAATTCCTCCCAGCCTCCAAGCATCAGCCAGAGAATGACCAGAGGGTGTGTGAGGAGGTGAGGAAGCAGCGCCCCATACCAAGAGAGTTTGTTCTAGATCTCCTGGTAGCACCATTTGATAACATGCTATTTTTACTGACTTTGAACTGAGTACTCATATGCATCATCGGATTAAGGGATTAGAGTGGGATCCGTGGAGAAAGGCTGTGGGAATTGGGGTCTTTAAGGGGAAGATGGAAAGACAATGAGGTGATGACTTACTCTCCTTAAATGGATGAAGAATGATGGTACCAAACACTGAGATCAGCTGTTCACGGTCTCCTCAGAGACAGAACCCGAGTAAGTGGGCTTAACATCAAGCAGAGAGGATTTATATTAGCTATAGGGAAAATTTCTTAATAGAACTATTGAGTACCCGAGCTGTTAACAAGACTAGGAGATGGCTTTGGAAGTCCAAAAATTTAGGTATGGCCTCATCCGTAATGTGTGCTCCAGCCGTACAATGATGCATGAGCTACGTGCCTTTGAGAGCTGCCCACCTCTCTCCTCCCTCCCTCCTCCTCCTCCTTCCTCCCTTCCTCCATCTTAAAGAAAGTGTGTCCCTCCCAAAGCCTAGGACAACTGTCATCCATCTCATTTAAATTTTACTGGGATTTTATTTCATGACAGTTACCTGTCGTTGGCTCCCTTTACTCCCTCTCCCTCCTCCCCTCCCACATGTAATTAGTAAGCATTTGCCATGAGCCAGGCATTGCCCCCACCAAACCTGTATTGCAGTTTTCCCAAAGGTAGGATGGGGGTGAGGGAACAAAGTACATTGCAAGGTGAAGGGCACGTTTTGATGTGATTCTATTACCTAAGGAAATGTAAAAAACTTGCTATCTTGTGCAGGCTGGTTGGTGGATCTTTCATGTTGCTTGACTAGTAAAGACACTGCAAATACATATTTTCTTTATGACGGTGGCTGACAGATGGGACCACTGGATTGTACTCCTTAGTTGTCTTTCTGAGTTATGATTATCACAGGCTCTCACTTCTAAGTGTTCCTTCATGTTAACTGAGCACCAGGGTCAAGGATCCACCCTGTTTGCCTGGACCCTTTTCTGGGTTTCCAGAAAATAGTCTTCAGAAATATCATCTTAGAAAGCTTGGTTGACATCATGTGCTTGTCAAGCCAATGAATGAAAAGGAGAAAAGAGCTAGTTAACCTTGGTTGACTTTGCCTTTGGGACCTGTACCTGCAGATGGGGAGAAAACACAGGACTGAACTCAAATACAAGTGCTGGCTTAACCTTGGCTTAAGGAAAGTGGTAGAGAGGAAAGTGTACCCAGTGTCGAGGCCAACTTTCCTCTATCTCGTTGGAATTTTATTGAGATTTTTATTTCATGACAGTTATCTGCCTGAATCCTCTGAATTATCTTTGTTATTTCTAGGGTTTTTTTTTACAATTTTTTTAAAGGTTTAGTTTTTGGTTCATACAGAACTGGGTACAGGCCAGAGGTGCAAGGGCAGTGAGAGGCTTCACCAGAGACAGAGCGGGGAGCAGAACAGGCAGATCAATGAAGCACACTGCTGAGGGGAGCAGAGGGCCGGTCAGGAGAGATCTGCCATGCCATGTGGTCACCTCCAGGGCAGACGGGGGTAGAAGTCAGGCAGAAGTGGCCTTAGCTTCTTAGTGCTGTGCTTTAACCTGCTGCGCTATCAAGGAGGGCCCAATTTCTAGGTTTTAACTTCTTTCAGTGGTGGTACTGAAGAAGAGGTAATGGCAGAGAGGTTAGAGAACACTTTACATATGGGCTGGAAACAACATTTAAGGTAATTCATACTAAAGACATTTGGGGAGAGAAGATAAAATTTAATTCTCCACTTGCCTATGAACACTAACAATCTACACTTCTGTTCCTTACTAGTGCTTTTTTTTTTTTTTTCTACGACTGCCTAATATTCTTCTGTAAAGATACATCAGATTTCTTTAAACTGGACCCTCCTGGTTAGACATTTGTATGTGAGTTAAATGAGACTCTGTTGCTCATGGGAAAGTAACTTCAGAGCTTCTGGTAGTCCAGCTTTGATGCCATAACATTGCTTTTGAGCTCACAAGGTTTGGTTACTTTGTTTAGCTGTCTAATGTCCCTAAACATTAAACATGACAGCCCTTCCCCTGAGAATGGCTTAGTGATATTACATCAGTAACAAGCAGCGAACACAGCCATTTGGTGTGGAAGTCTTGGCTTTTGTGATTCCTGGTCTGCTAGGAACCCCAGGTTTTCTCTTTTTAATCTTCTGCTCAATCGTGTTACCCCCTGACTTTGCTGATAAGGATATTTCTTATCTCTGGTAGTCCACACACTGGGATTACTGTTGTGGTTCATGTCTGTATGTTTCCTCAGTTTGGGGCCATTGTCATGGGAGTTGGGGATGCAAAGTTCTGGTCCGTGTGCCTCAGGGTCTAGTAGTCTCATTTCTGCGGCTACTTCTAGCCTTTGCCCATGTGACCAAGGAAGAGCAATTGTAATTCCTTCTTTCACCAGTAGGGGCAACACCTGATTAACTCACATACCCACTGGATAATGTCATGTGTGTACCAAGCCCTCATGCCTCCAGGCGAGCCACTGTCAGTGGTACTACTCCTTTCGTATTGTGCATTTCCCCACCAAACAATTTGATTTGTGTATACATTTAACAGCATACTAAACTAAGCTGAGTTGGCATTAAAGCTATAATGTCTGAATATCCTTCACAAGCAAGCATGTCTCAGTTGAACCAAGCACTGGGACAGCTGAATTTTTACTACAGTGATAATGGTTCCGTGCAACCTATGCAGTATCTCTCCATGATGCCTGACTCTGAGAGCCCCAGGAGCAGAGTAAACGGGGAGTTTACAGAAGGAGAAATTCTGACCATGGCACATTAATTTTGCTAATCAGTACAAAGATTCAGAAAGTGTTGGCCAGCGATGAAAATAAATTATCTTTAAAAATAAAAGTTATTCATATAAAACATAGAGATGGATCTTGCATAACAGTCCTATAGGACTCAGGCTACTCAGGGTGATCTTATTAGAATTATTTCTGTTCATAAGTAGGTGAGCGTTTTAATTCATTCTTAGAAGAAAGAGCTGAAGAAGGCCTGGAGGCTCTCACCTTTCCTTCCTTTTGCCTCTTGAATGTCTGACCGAGACTACAGCTGTGAAGGTTCTCTTGGCATTCCAGGCCTTAGCTCTGTCAGCTGAATGCTCTAAAGGGTTAAACTTAAAGGGAGGCTGTCAGAGGGCTAGTAAGAGGGAAAGTGTGATCTTGGGGAGGCAAATAGAAAAGAGGAGAAAACACAACAGAAGTAGCCACTGGGAGCCAGTGGTTGATCCACAGGCAGGAAGCCATTCTCCAGGGAGGTGCTTTCCATGGGCACAGTCTTCTCATTGATACCAAACCACGATGTCCTTTTACATATTTTACTGCAGAGGTTTGGTACAGGGTACCTTCTAAGCCCATCCTCTTCAGCTGTTGCTGAGATAACAGCCTTTATTCTTTACTCATCCCATAGGGAAGGGAGCTTGTTGGCAAAGGAATGAAACATCACCTCTCCAGTAGAATTTCAGGTGGATATTTAAGTCACCTCAGCATTCTCTTTATAGAATAGGGAAATCTCTTTAGAGAATAGTGACTAAATCTTTTTTTCCTATGGAAGCTAGAACAATGTACAATTTCTAGACCATTTGAACCAAGGATTAAGGGATGGTCACTAGCTTATCACACACATAAACAGCACTTTACTTGTGAAGGTCTTAAACACATGTGCAATATTTTTGAGACCTGTTAGTATTTTTTTAAAGATTTATTTGTTCATACAGAACTGGGGTACAAGCCAGAGGTGCAAGAGGTGCAGGGGCAGTGAGAAACTTCACCAGAGACAGAGTGGGGAGCAGAACAGGCAGATGGACGAAGTACACTGCTGAGGGGAGCTGCGGGTGGGTCGGAAGAGGTCTGCCGCGCCATGTGGGTCAGCTCCGGGGCTGGGGATCAAACTCGCACTGAAGCGGCTGTAGGCTGCGCTTTAACCTGTTGTGCCTCTAGGGAGAGCTGCCCTCTCCACAGTTACCCTTCACACCAGCCTGCTTGGCACTCGCCTTAGCCAGCTCTCTCCAGCTTTCATGCCCACATGCCTTGTCTTATGCTCTCCCCATAGAATTGGACTACTGAGTTTATTCCTTGGAGACACAAAACCCAAAAAGCCTCCTATCTTCCTCACCTCTGCATACCACAGCAATTTATCCCAACAGAGGTAAATCATCATTGCCCCACCTTTCTCTGCCTCGGTCTTCTTGTCTATAAATCATGGAGAATAACCGTGCTCACCCCAAACTGTTGCTATAAAGATCCAATATATTTACTTCATATAAAATTCTTACCACACTCCCTGGCATGTCATCAATGCCGTGCAAATGTTCAGTGTTAATTAACTTATTTGAACCAATGGTAACACTGGAATCCAGGATTCCACTGGAAGGCAGGAGAGAGGAGAGATATGAATGCACGCACACACATGCACACACAAACATGCACACATTATGGTCATAGTTACTCAAAGGAAAGCACTGGGAAGTAGCACATAGCACCCTTGGCATGCTTGGTTATGAGTTAGCCACGAGTGAGCTTTCTTCCTGTATTCTCAAATGACTTTTTGCACAGGGATTCTGAAACATTCAGTTTACTAATGAAAATAATCATGGCTAAGTCCACGAGACAGCCTACCTAGCCAGGCTGGGCTCATCCCGTGGAAATCAGAGAATCAGAATCTCCCTCAGTTTAGACTTAGCATACTGTGGGTTCTCGGAACCATTAAATAACAACCAAACACATTACACAGTAACGACAGCTTCTGAACCCTCGTGTGTGCCCTGTGCCACTGATCTGCTTGGTTTTGTTTCATGGTCATAAACCACCACTTTGTGGTAGATAAAGAGTGGCCAATCTCCCTTTGTGGCTTCCTTATGTATAGCCCATAGATGAGACCACAGCCATAAAAGAATTGCTTCCACAGGGAATTGGCTTATGTGCAAGGTTTGTCAAGAGTCGGAGTGTCAAGACCCCTTATCAGGGGATGATTTGGAAAGGGAGTAAAGGATAGTAACATTTTGATTCTGAAAATAGCATTTTATAGTTTACACCAGCAGGTGTCAAAGTGTGGTCCCTGAACCAACCTCAGCATCACCTAGGAACTTACTAGAATTGCAAAATCTCAGGCTGCATCCCCAAACCTCTAGGGAGGAACCTCAGCAATTGAGGTTTGACTATAAAATGCAGGGATTATCTATCATAGACATCTCTTTTTTACAATGAGGAGTTCCCATTTAGTGGGTTTTTAAGACTGCCACTCCGTCATTGTTCTTTATTCTCATTATACTTACCAGCCACCAACTTTGAAATACAAATGTGTCTTTATCTCTCCATAAAGATTTAAGGCCCTGGAGCCTTTCCTCCAAGAGGTTCTGAATTACCTGTTCTTTAGTGACCACTAAGGAAACTCCCTGCTGGTCAGCAAGTTGAGTTTATTCATTCCACAAATATCTCCTGAGCCCACACAAGGCATCAAGACATTCTTCTAGGGGGTGGGGAAAACTTACTGAGTTCCCTGGCTGCAAGGAGTCAGGTCTGGTAAGGAGGAGTGGTTGGCAGACACAGGAAGAAATTTCAGATGGTGCCAAGTGCTATTAAATGTAAGATCTGGTACAGTGGCTGTTAACCACGTGATGCCAGCCCCCAAAAGAGCTTTGAGAAATGGTTTTATTTTAGATAAGTTGCCAGTTAAATTTCTAAGGAATATGCCCAGTGACTTGTTGAAACTTAGCTGCCAACTTAAGTAAAAACTTTTCAAATATGCCCATAGGTCCTGCATAGAAACTTTAAATAGATACTGTGTTTAGATTGCAATCCACTTCCAAGCCACAGGAGAAATGTAGGTACTATTTAATCTTCCTATTTTTAAATTGCTACTAGGTTTTGGGGAACTGGGATATGAGTTTATAACTTGACACATTGGGTTATATGCATTCTGGTATTAAATGTTTGATTTTTTTTCCCCAAGAATCAGATGCATTAAGTACAGTGTTTAATAAAGATGTGTGTTCAGTAAGTTACTGCCTACTGTTCTAAGTCTACACAGCATCCTTCTGCAGCAATGGTGGCAATTGTTTCACTTCCTCCCTTGGCCCTGTTTCACCTGGTAGGTTATGAAGTGACACTACATGAGGACCCCAGGGTGATGTATAGGACAGGTTTCTTTGGGTCACTGACACGTTCAGTGTGGCTGGGAGAGGTATTTACGTTGAGATTGGTTTCTGTCACTTTACAAAGGAGAAATTCCCGTGCAACTTCAGCTTTCTGCCTTTTTTGAAAAGTCAGGAGATTGGCAGCACTGGCTCAAATTCCCCCGGGGTTTGGGGTGCTTTGGATGGGGTACGTGCTGCCCAATTCAGTGTGGCCACCCAGTTGACTCCTCCCTTTTATTTGTGATCCACCTGATTCCTGTAGACCCAAAGCAGGGGTGAGCTCAGAAGAGACTCAGTCTCTGTTTAAAATCTAAGATGTGTTTCTTGAAAGTGGGTACATTTAGGTTTAAGGAGTTGGGTATTTGTCAAGCCCACAAGCCTGTGATTACTCAGCTACTCTCTGCAGTTCACCTTGAAGACTCTAGGGGGCAGCTGAGCGCTCTATGTGCTGTCTTCTCAACGCATTGGCGTGTGCTCAGGCCAGTCATGGTTCTGTATCATACGCTTGCTTTAGAACAATTCTAAAGGGCTTTCTTTTTGTCAGACAAAGAAATAAGAAATAGAAACTTTTATTGCCTTAACAGGTTTTATTGAGTGAATTTGTCTTTTACTTCGCAAAGTAGCAAATAATCCTAATTGGAGAACTAGCCCTGAAAGGCTTCATAGGTGTGAGTTTTCAAAGGGAATTTGGTGAGCCAAGGGCATTTATTTCCCTGGCAAGAAAGGAAGGCCTCAGCAGAGAGAGTGCACAGCAGGGACACCTGAATAAATACAGGAGAGGGGACAGGTAAATGAAAGAGATGTAGAATGGGGAAAACTGAAACTAGAAATGAAGGCAGGGCACATGTCAGGTTTCGAATCAGAACTGCTAGCGATTAAAGAGAGTGGCAGTGAGTAGAGAGACAGCAAGATGATTTCAGTCCTGCTGGTCTGATTAAATTAAAACAGAGAGACTGGAAAAGAGGATAGAGCTGTGGAGTTTGAAATTGCCCACTCAGGATAAAGCCACTTGGGTGAGATTTCTGAGCTGCAGGACAGGGGGATGGAGAGTGAAAAATGGAAGCCTTGGCCTCACCGTGGGTGAGTGCTAACACCAATCAGAATGTCTGGGCCGGGGTTCTGAGGGTCTGCCTTTCCTGATACTTTATATTCCCCCCACCCTGCCCCAGAAAAAGGAAGCTCCATCTCAGAAAGGAACGCCCTAATCCAGACACCACCCTGACTGTCCCATAACTCGGGCTTCTGCTCTGCTGAGCTGACCACACCCTTTCTCCTTTGATTCCCCATTGACTTTTCTCCTTCAAGTCAAAGAAAAAGCCAGAAGAAAGCATTGCTTTTGTTTTCTGCATCCGGAGCTGTCACTCTTTTCCTCAGGCAGCCTCAGTTTAGTTCAACAAGCACAAGCTGGAGAGCTGCTCTGTGAAGGAGCCTGTGCTGAAGGGGGGATGTTGAACTAGACACCTGTTCTCCAGAAAGCCACCCCGTTAAGAAAAGTGCCCCGGTGTAGTCACGGGCGAGTGTGATTGTGGAGGGCAGGCAGCGAGAGGACCCCAAAGAGACTCACCTATATTTTCATTTTCCTGGTGAATTATTGGTCAGTTAAATGATGGAACTTAAGTGGAAGCTCCAAGGAGGAAGATGCCTTCAGCTGTGGATTTCAGGGCACTGCACACAGTTAGGAGGCTCCCCGCTCCATCTTGAACAATAGCCCCATTACGGAATACTTGTCTGATACCTCAAGTACAGTAATTGTTCCTTAAGGAAAAGGGAAGAAAATAAAGAACATGCACGAAGAAATTAAAATTCACCTCAGATTCTACCATCCAGAGATCACTTCTGTGTATATTTTAGTTTCTATTCTTCCAGTCTTTCTGTCCTCTGTACTTTGATATATTATAATGCTGTTTTATAAACAGAAGTTCATATTTCTATGAAAGTGGGATAGAATCATACATCCCTTTTTGTAGTCTCCATTTCTCTTTAGTTCCGTGTTGTCAGTGGTAAGCCATACATGTATGAATTAAAATAGGAAACAATACTATACAATAATATGAAATCACTATCCCTAACTAATATTAAATAACTATTATGTCTTTCTACCCACCTACACATGCCATCATTTGAGTGCTCCATACTATTCCATTATTTAGACACTGTGTGTGTGTGTGTCCAGTTCTCCACTTCCCTTCACTCTCACACTTACACGAGGGCACACTCTGTTTGTGTTGGGGAAGTGTTAATGGTTTACAACATGGTATGTGAGTTAGGGCAGGCTCAGGTCACCTCAGGAGAGTGTTCCCACCCCACCCCTGCCACCCAAGGCCACGCCTTCTTGGCCACACTGGCTGGGCTGAGTACTGAGTCGGGTGGCGTGCCGGGCGTGGCACCTGCTGTCTGAAGCAAGGAGCACTGGCTCTGCCTTGAACTGAGGGACGAGCATCAACAGGCGTTTGCACACAGCACAGGACACCTGCCTGTGTTGGCTCTTCCCAGATCCCCCAGAATTCTGCTCCTTTTGTTAGCAAACAAGCCCTCGGGGATGGGCGTGTGCCTGCCAGAGGGGCTGTTGGTTCACTTCCTAAGTGCCTTTTTCAGCTTGCTCAGTCAGAGACGAGGGCCTGAGCCCTACTCCACCAAGGCGGTGCTGTTTTTAGAACATGAAAAAGCTCTGTGGCCCTTGACAGTTCATTCTGGACCTTCTCTGGTCCCCAGGACACCATTTAACAACCGTTCGCTCTGGGATGGCAAGAGGCGTGGACATTCCAGTGCCTTTTCAGCCTCTTGTTCAGTTGTTGACTCAGTGAGGTCTTAGTAGCCAGCGGCTGGCGAGGCTGGTCCCCTCTCTGCTTGTTTTCTTTCAGCTCTGGCTCACCTCATACTGAACATCTGTGGTCACTTGGGTCCCAGAATCCCCCATATTGATGAGTCCATTCCCCGTGGCCTAAGTTTGGCACTGCTGTCAATCTACTGAGTGACCTCTGACAAGTCACCCAACATCCCTGGGCTTCAGTGTCCCTGTCTATCACATAGGAGGGCAATAGGAAATCCCTCAGGTCTCCTCTAGTTCAGTCATTCTGTGGTTTCAAGTGCATATTTGGATTTTCTACAGCTTTCTGACTGCAGCTTATTTTAGTGACAACGATATATTCATTAATTAGTTATAAGAATTGTTTATTTTTAGAACTTCATTTCCTAGACGGGGTAACTCAGTGGTTTTCCTGCATGGGCTTTGTTACTGCTACCTTCTGGGGGCTGGGAAGGAAGGTTGAATTTTTCCACTGTCCCGCTTCTCTTGCCTTTTTAGTAATTTGCAGAAATAACAATCTAGAGCAGCCTTCTTGAGAGCAGTGCTACTGAGCAATCAGGAATAATCTCTGAAGTCTCTGCCTTGTGCATCTAGGCTGCTTGTGTCTCCTTCTTGAAAGAAACATTGGTGGTTTGAGTCAGCCAGGACCATGTTGCATGCACACACCAGCACCCTGACCCCTCTATAAAACAATCATTTAGTATTTTTTAAAAAGATTATTTATGCATACAGAACTGGGGTTACAAGCCAGAGGTGCACAGTGGGGAGCAGAACAAGCCGACTGATGAAGCACACTGCTGAGGGGAGCAGTGGGCGGGTCAGGAGAGGTCTGTTGTGCCACGAAGGTCAGCTCTGGGGCAGGGATTGAACTCATGCTGAAGTGGCTTTAGCTTCTCAGTGCTGTGCTTTAACCCACTGCGCCACCAAGGAGGACCCATTCAGTATTTTTTTTTTTAAGATTTTATTTTTGTGTAGAAGAAATAGAGTGTAGGCCAAAAGTATAGGGCTGAGAGGACTCACCAGAGACAGAGTGGGGAGCAAAACAGGCAGATTTACTGAAATATACTGCTGAGGGGAGCAGCAGGCGAGACAGAAGAGGTCTGCTGCACCACGTGGGTCAGCTCCCTGGCCGGGGGTCGAACCATTTTAGTGGTGATAACAGTGATAGTGCTGAGACCTAACCCCATCAGGGAGGCCCTCTTAGTATGACTTTTAATTCTGTGTTCTAGGAGTTGCTTTGCAAGTCACCACTTATCCCTTTTCCCATGAGCCCTTTCTTCAAAATTAGAAATGCTTAGAGAATATGGTGGTGCTTTTTTTTCTCCTATATTTTGTAGTTGTTACCCTGGGACCAAACAGTACATCCCACACTGACTGACCACTCACTCAGCAGCCCCATTCACTGGTGTCCCCAGATCCTTTACAAGGAAGGAGGGTGGAGAAGAGGAGGCAAAATAGACAGGCAGGTGGAGAAAGCAGACAGTAGATGAGGGGAAGGTAAAGCATTCAAGAGAAACTCGGAAAAAGGGTGGTTTCTCAAAAAAGGGTGAGAATCAGTGTAGATTCCACCCAGGGCAGAAAGTAGAAAGAGTAAAAGGAAAGGAGACTTAAAGGGCCAAAAGCTTAGTTTGTGCCAGTTCTTCGCTTCTTCTCAAGAGGAGTCTCTGAAGTGATAAGAGCTCTGAAGTGATTGCTTAATAAAGTGTAAGCAATAATTAACTTTTCTCTTACCTCAGGACTTATAGGCCTGGCACAGAGGAGATTACTTATATTAACTCATATTAAACCTTTGCAACATCCCTATGGAATCGGGATTTAAGATGAAAAAACAACCGAAACATTCCTGAGGCCCAGAGAGGTTTAGTGGCTTTCTGAAGGTCACACAGCCAGTTAGACCCAAGAGCAGCTCTGGATGCCCTATTCAGTGGGGAACAGTGTGGACTCCTGCTAGCATCTTGGTGTCCTGGATTCCATTTTCCTTCCACCTTAGTTTGTGCTGCTTTAAGATTCAAGCCTCATGCTCACATTTGCCAGATGTGTCTGGCATATTTGCATCAGCCTTGGGTGTGATTTGAGTGTAGCCATCACTGATGGGGTTGGTTGTCCTAGTCTGAGCAGGGGCAAGTTAGGGGAAACACCAGGGCACTTCTCTGCAGGTTTTCAGGGCGCAAGAGGTGAGAACATTATGTGACTTCTCAATACCTCCAGGGATCTTGTGCCCGAGGGTTGTTCTTGCTTAACTGGTGATTCGTACACAGCTCACACCCCACTGAAGCTCTGGCCTGTCCAGTTTTTTCAAAAGTGTAGTCTAACCAACCAGTAAAATAATTGGCCCTACTTAGGGAATTATTAATTTTCTTCTTTTAATTTTCTAATTTTAATTTTCTTCTTTTCTTTGAAGAGAGAAAGTTGCTATTTTCAATTCCATTCCTCAAGTGGATTTAAAAAAAAATTGATTTCTTTAAATTGAAGCAACATTGCATGGTATCAGTATGTGACAGGTGGGCATCACTGAGAACCAACATGTGTGTTCTAGGTTAACTGCTACATTAAGTTTACTGCTCAAAGTTCAGCTCTTTCCTTTAATCCACTGTCCCCTTCTCCCTCCCTCTCCTCTTCTCACGACTAGTAGAAATCTTGTTTTTAGAGTCCCTACTCTTAACAGTTGGGGACCCCCTTTGCCCCTCCACTGTTCTTAATGAAGCCTCAGGCTGGGCTTTGCAAACGGGAGGCCTGTTAAGTTTCTCTCCATTGCCAGGTCCACTGTCACAGGCAAGCAGGGATGCCAGGACCACAGTGAGCAGGATGGGCCCAGCCCGGAACAGAGAAACACACCAGCGGGATGGGCAGGACCAGGCTCCTGGCTTTTAGCAGTTTCAGCGACAAAGGAGAACAGAGTCAGCACTTGTACACAGAAACTCGGCAAAAATGAAAATAAACTGTCAGAAACAGAAACCAGTTGACTCACGGCAGAAGCAGTTGGGAGAGCCAAGGCTAAGAACGCCCTATCCCTCTTCCCGTTGGCACACCCTGCCAGACTATTCTCTGAAAGCTTAAGCGGAGAACGTCAGATATAAAAAGGCAGCAGCATAGTTCTTCAGAGACAGGCTTCATGTCATGATTGTCCCTTTGGTCTTTCATGTACAAACAAGCTAATGGGATTAGCTAACCACGGCTGAGGTCTTTTCATTCTTCAGTTTCCTACTTGCTTCCCCACAGTCACACATTTTCAAGTATTTTCCTCCAGCTTCTTTGCAAAGAAACCAGGCAAGTTTTTCTTTGCCTTCCTGCCGCCTCCTCCTCCTCTCGACCCAGCTCTGCTGTGAGCTTCTTATTACCTCTTATTGTGATCATTCCAGAAATAACTTCTACCTTTTCCATCACGTCTTGTATCTGAGGATTCCCATGGAGACATTCTGGCAGTGTATTCTGTCCAGCGGCCCTGTGTCTTGCCGTTCCTCTGCTTTGGGGGCTCAGAGGGAAACTTCTGGAAACACAGCTACAACTGTTTTGTCTTTTGAGAGCCAGGGAGGAAGTGCGGGAAGAAAGTGGAATAGCTCTGCAACCTTTATTTGCTGGGGGGGGGGGGGTGGGTGGGGGGTGCGTTTTTGACAAAATGAGATATTAAACCCTCTTGTATTAACCTTGCTACCACCATCTACCCAATTATCCAGAGTAGTTACCCAGAGAGAGACATTTTTGAAGTTATTCCTCTTTCTCATCTGTCTGTCTTTTCTCTCAGCATCTTCCTCTTTATCTCCTCTCTTATTACCTTTGTCATTTGTTGCATGAATTACTGCCATCGTCTCCCTTACCTGACACTGTTCCAGCTCTATTCTGATCTATCCTTCATACAGTGTCAAGGGGGTCTTCCTAAAGCGTTAAAGTTATTCATGTCAGTTCCCTGACTAAAACTCTGCAATAGCTCTCCAGTGACAGCAAGATAAAAAAACTCAAAAACCACACTAAAGAGCTTCGATTTTCATTTTCTGGCACTAGATCCCTACCTGACTCTTTGTTCTCATTTTGTTTCATACCTCAGCGTACACGCAAAGTTCCAGCCACAAAAACTGATCATGAGTCTCTGACCTGACTATGCACTCATATGCAATTCTCCATTCTAGAATAGTTGCTTCCTCATCCCACCTCTGACCTTTCCACCTCACTAATTCTCAATGACTTTTTGAGGCTCAATGCATATGTCACCTCCTTTGACCAACTTTTCCTGACCTCCCTCCATGCTTGGTTAGAAGTTGAGTCTGTATGTGCCTGAGCAAACTCACATAACTTCATCTGCACACCACACTATGCTGTCTTTGTTCATTTAAATGTCTCTTTTCATCTGATTTTAATTTCTTGAGGACCAGAGGCTGAGTCTTTTCATCTTTGTGTCTTTAATGTGTAAGACTGCCTGGAACATAGTAAATGCTCAATAAATGTTACATCTATAAGCAAATGAAATCCTAAATTATCTCATTTAATACTCAGTTTTCTTCTGGGAAATATTATTCCAATTTTATAGGGAGGGACACTGTAATTTGAACAATTTCATTAATTTGCTCATGATAATATAAACGCCAAGTCATGGAACAGCATGGGTCTGTCCAAACTCATGGGGATTTTGTAGGTGTCAGTGGACTGATCTCAGTCTCATGGCTCTGCAAACAATTTCTCCTGTTAAAAGGCCTCCTGCTTGGATGGGAAAGAGGGTTGAATGTGGGAAGAATTTACATGAGAGAGCTCAGGGTCAGAGTTCAGCTGGTGAAGCAAATCTGCAATACAACCTAAGGCCCACTGAAACAGGGACCTTATGATGGCCTCTGCTTAGGTCCCAGAATTTCTACTTAAGCCTGTAAAATAAACAACCATCAACCAATCAAGGAGCACTCATTGAACCACCATTCTATGCTTGGTTCACTGGCGAATGTAAAGCTGGTATTGCCATTTCCCAACAGAATTAACACTGAGATAGCTCACTCTTTCCCCTGGTTCTCTGTCCCCAAATAAGACTTCTGATGGTCCACTCCCACTGGCTTTCAGGAAAGATGCTGGTTCTCTATTCACACATACTTAATGACCAATTTTATTGGTCTTCATGCCCAATTTTGATGCAGGCATGTCAAAGACCTGTGCTTCTGGTTCCTTTTGCAAATTTCTGGGTCCATGTTGCCCTTTTCACAGACAGAAGGGAATCAGGTTTTGTGAACCTTATTTTCCACATATACCAGTCTGGCTCAGGGCATTCTTCTTACCTTGGGTTAGGAAGGTCAGTCCACTCAGGTCTGGAGTGTTGAGACCCACTGGCTCTTGGGTGCTGGTGGACAGGCTTTCCTTGGGTGCTGGTGGACAGGCTTCAAGCTGATTCTTACTTCCTGAAAGTAATCCCAACTTAGTAGAAAAATCTGGGAGGTAAAAGAGCAATGAGCAAAAGGACATTTCAAGCTCTTTAGATACTTATTTTTTTAATTTTATATATTGTTTACATCATTGTCCATTTTTGTACAGTGTATGCTTTTTCACTCCAGTTGTAGTCCCCATGGAATTCCCACCACCAACCAGTTCACCCGACACCATCATCAGAGTCCCTTGTGCACTTCCTGTCCCTGTTTGACCTTATTCCTCTCTCACTCACCCCTTGCACAATGTCTCTGGTTTATAGATGTCTGTTCGTTGGTATTTTTCTTTTTCTTTCTGGCTTCTTTCACTGAGCATGATCTATTTATTCATTCAGAACTGTGGAGCCCTAGGAGGTGCCAGACACGTAGCCAATACTTTAGCACTGAAATTCAGTTACAGAAGAGACAGTGGTCTCTGCTCTCATGGAGTGTCCATTCTAGCTGGGGAGTCAGTAAAGGCTGGAACTAAGAAAATTAGAATGCATGTTACATTCAGTTAATGCTAAAGAACAGAAAGTAAGGGAGGTGGTATGAAAAGGTACTGGCGGTTGTTGAAATTTCAGAGAAGTAGAGCATAAAGAATGTGACTGAGGAGCATCTGAGGAGCTGAGCAGGTAGATTGGGAGTTCAGAACCTGAATCAAGCAGCATTTGCGCCCCACTGGCTCAGTGATGGTTAGGGTTGGATTACCTGTTTGGTACAGGAGGAAAGACGAGTCACACCTGGTAGCTAGGACTCTCTAACCCATGAGATTTCAAAGCAGATATTTCAATACAGAGATTTCAAATCAGTGCATATAAAGAGGGTTGTCTGTCGTCTTCATGAGAGTGACTGTCACATTGACTTACTAGGGTAAGTAGATGGGCATGAGGGGGCCCTTGTAGGGGGTCAGGGAGAGCTTCCTGTGATTGCACAGGTGTCCTGGAGGAAGAAGGGAATTGAAGGTGACACAGAAAGAAGAGTTGGCAGGCTGTGAGATACACCCATGCCCGGGTCGTACCGGAAGACAAGTAGAATGCTTTGAGAGAAGGGCAGAGGGCCCAAGTTGGCCTCCCTTTGTGCAGTCTACAATGGGTAGATGCTGAAGGGCCCAAGGTGCCAGGCCAAAGTGGTTTTTGCCAACATCTACGCCCCTCGTAGGGAGAGTCCTTGCGTTTTCAATTCATGGGAGAGTTCTGAAGAGCACAGAGCTCAGGTCCCAGAACAGGGCACATGTGGGTGCCCCGGGAGCCCTCCCTGATTGTGAACTGCTGGTTATCTAAGAAGGGACATAGCAGCCGGCATCGCTTTGGAGTCTTTAAACATGTGGTTGCCATCCCCATGGAGAGTTAAGCTTCTAGAGCTGAGAGGGCACTTTGCATACGTCAGTCCAACCCCAGATTTCACAGATGAGAAATCAGCACACCGGAGGTTTGAATGATGAGCACAGCTGGGTTGGTAGGGAAGACAGAATTCTTCCTTAGGATTATTCTCCCAGCAGCCTCCCCCCCAAGCAGTTTGGTGCCTTCTGGCATGTTACCTTGATGTAAGAGTATTGCCCAGCTGGATGTGCCACGGACCACTGTGAGCGAGTCACTGTGAAAACTACCAGGTCTCCATCTTGTAGAGTTAAAATGCACATTAGGAAAAGTCTCTCCAATTCCTATAGCTAAAAATACGGTTTAATTTTGCTGCAGCATATCTCCAGACATACATCACCATGATGTTTCTTCATTGAGCACCAGTAATCCTGTGGAATGGCTCCTGAAACCTGTGAGCAATTGGTCAGTTGGCCTCTTGTTAAAAGATCCTCTGTAGTGAAAGGGGAAGTTAAATCAATCAAAGAAGTTTCAGAGGAAAACCTCAAATTAGTATGGACAGTAAGACAGTTGCAAAAAAGCCAGTTGGCCTGTGTTTGCTCCATCTGCCTTCCTTCCTTCAGAAAATAACTTGTGAGTGGCCACTCTGTGAAATTGTCATGCTACAGGCTTTGCATTTATTGTCCTGCTGTCTGAACTGGTAAGGTCAGTATCTCTCTTCCAAATAAGGAAATTGAGCTCAGAGGTAGTAGGGAGCTTGTCTTAGATCACACAATCAAAACAATAGCTGTATTCAAGCCAGAATTTCATTAAAACTAGCATTTTGCCTATGGTGCTATTCTTCCCAGATGATTTCCTCTTAACTCTTTCTTTTCACTCTCTCCTTGGTGATGCCAACCCCACCAGGTATATGTGTTAAAATCAACATCCTGGTAAGTTCAAGAAGCTACTGGACTCTCAAGGAGACACACCAGCATGCTTCTACATCTCCTACACCTCTTAGGTATTTAATTTAGCATGTAATTTAGTTAACTAGATCTCAAGAAACTTGAGGTCAGTATGCAGAATACAGAGGCACACAGGCAGTATACAATGAGGTCCTCAGAATACAGAAGGCCTCATTGCACAATGCCTGGATACTTAGGTGGGGAAAGGATCATCCTGGAGGACTTTTTCACCTCACACCTGTGTACCTTGCCTGTTATAGGAGGCAGTGAGGACTTTCATCAAAGGAGAAGCTCTCTTCTTGGTGGAAGTGGGAGGGGATTAGAAATTCTAAGAATTCTTATGATGAGTAACTGCCTGTTCCTTAGGCCTTACGTACCTGCCACCTGACCCTCTAGTGGACTTAGTGGCATATTATTGTCTGTGTTAAAGTAGGATATGGCTGTGCCCTTTGCTGTTTCCCAATCCAGTGTTGGCAAATCCCAGATGTTTAGAGGTTCTTAATGTATGTGCTTCTCTGTCCAACCTATCTCTCTCTCTCCCTCATAGCTTTCAGCCCTAGGCCTGGCATGGATGAGCCTCTCGACTGTCTATGCAGCTCTTTCTGAAATCCTGAGTTAGAAATTGAGCATTGTGATTGGCTCAGGTTTATACCCCCTTATAGTATGTCAAAATTTGGATATACCAAGTTTATTACTATTCCTCTCATTTCACCAACGAACATATAAAGTAGCCTGATTCTTCCCAAACACTGACAGAACCAGCTTACCACAACCAGTGAAATTTCAACCTTTATAATTCACATCAAACAGCCCAAAGATATCTGAACCAAAGCTGCTTGACAATGTCAAGCTCAAAATTTGCATGTCATTGCTCTGTCAGCCACCCAAAGCCCATTTTGTTGAAGCAGAGTCGTGGGGTTCATTGTTACCCAGCATCAACCTAAGTGTGGAACCTTATTCACCAGGGCCTGGGTGCTGCCTCCTGACTATTCTTGGTGGGCTACTCATGACTGTGATCCTTGGAGCTGTCCTCCAGCAGAGCAGTTCTCTTTGGGAAGCCTCCTAGTGAATTCCCCTTTTGGGTGGGTGAGAACCACTCCATCCTCCTCTATCTTTGGGGCTCCTTGTCTCCTCTCTTTCAAAATTGAGGAGCAGGCAGCATCCCCCAACATGGTGAACAAGAAGGATCTCTTCAAGATCACAAATGTGAGAGGTTCATAATGGCCAGAATGCATAATGTAACCACACATGGTGATAACCCACCTATAATGCCAGTTAGTGGGAAGGGAAGTAAGGGAAGGCACGTGGCATACTGGAACATCTTACATGCTATTTTTTAATGATTTTTTTTAAACTGACATTGGTGTTTGGAGAGTATAGTATCTTCCCTCAGATGTAGTTACTGTGGTGTACCCATCACTAAAGCACTCATAATGTGAGTTCAGTTGCATGACCTGTAACAAAGCTGCTTCATTTCTCAAAAATTCATACACTTAAATGCTTCAAACTTACTTTCTTCTTCCATAGAATAGAGCTAATAATTTCATTTGCTTTCTTTGGCTGTGCAACAAATTCTCACATATCTGCTGCTTTCCCAGCACACAGTTACTCTCTGTTTCTGGGGGTCAAGAATCTAGTTTCCTCTTCAGCTTTGTCTTCTACTTAGGACCTAACAAAGCTGTGATCAAAGCGTGAAGTGATTGAGTTTTCATCTGGAGGACTGAGTGAGGGAGAGTCTGCTTCCAGGTGTGTTCTTCTGTCTTGTCAGGATTCAGGATTCATTTGTAGGTGGCTTTCTGAATCTTCCTGATGGGTGTTGGCTTTGGAGTACCGGAGGCCACATGCATAGACTACCTGGCTGTTTTCTTATTCAAGAGTGTTTTCTATTCAAGAGGAGAATAAGACTCTCTCCCTCCAAATTGTTTAGAAGAAAGCTTATATAATAGCACGCTCAGGGGAGAGTGACAGTCACATCATCTTTGCCACCATAGAAGCCAGTCTTAGCCCCTTTTCCATAGTCTGCTGATTATAGACAAGTCCAGTATCAACTAAGGCAGAAACTTAGTCATCTTAGGGTGAATGCCACTGTAACATCTACCCCTTTCAGTTTCAGAAGATTCAGTGAGGCAACCAAGGTAAACCGATGGAAAGAATGCTGATCCCTTTCTATGTGGGAGACACACTGAAGTGGATGCTCTGAGAATCTTAAACAAGAGGAAACAAGACGATGGATAGAGTTGGAGGTGGAAAGCTTAGCAAGGAGAGACAGATGCTGCTGTTGATAAGCTGTCAGTAGAAACATTACATACACTTCTTTGGACCTTTTTTTTTTTTTTTAGGAGCTGAACTTCCAAATAACTAACCTCCTGTGATTCTACTTGCTTTTTGTTCTGTATAGGAACAAATTCTAACTACTTTCTTGTTTTGTGCTCAGCACGTTCTGGGAGATGTTAGAAAAATAATAAACAATGTTCAGTGCCCTCAGGTGACTGACTAGAAGAATTCAAATTTTTCAGGTGAATGGTGCTTTTGAGCTTCTTCTAATCATCTGTTTAAGTTTGTCTTTCTCTTTCCTCATCCCCAGATTCCTCAATCATTAGCTTCTCTCTGCTTTTGGTCCTGCTATTAAAACATGTATCAGTATAGAACTTGTCTTGTAGGGAAATTCAATGAATTCAGAAAAGTCAGTGAATGAGAAGATATAAATGTGAAGGAAGATCAGGGAAAGGGGCTGTTGACATTATTCTTCCTAACTAGAACCTAATCCAGGACCAAGGGGGAAAAACAGGAAACTTGGGCAAGAGAAGAAAAGGGCGTTGGGGAGAGAGAATTATTTCTGTGAAGAAATTGGAAGCTAGAATTTGACTTTTTAAAATTATGATTGTTCACCAGACTTAGAGCCAAAAATCTTTAGAAAATAGCCTTTCTATATTTCTTTTTCCTATGATTTCTAACTTGTGGTATCATTGGTTTACAATACTGTACATGATTTAGAAGTAAACCCATGACAATATGGTCTGTTAATATATGACAAAGGAGCCAAGAGCATGTAATAGAGAAAGGAAAGTCTCTTCACCAAATGGTGCTGGGAGAACTGGACAACCACATTTGGAAGAGTGAAGTTAGCCCAGCCTCTCACACAGGCATCAACTCAATGTGGACCTAAGTCTTGGATGTAAGACCTGAGCCCACAAAATACATAGGAGAACACATAGGCAAAAACATGACATGGACTTCAGTGTTGCTTTGGGGACTCAGCTTCAGCAGCAAGGACATCAAAAGCAAAAATAAATAAATGGTAGTAAGCCGGAGTAAAAAGACGTCTTTTACACAGTGAAAAAGCCCTTTATTATTCCTTAAAGAGAATTATTTACATATCCCCGGTGTAAGAAAGTTTGAGGGTGACTTTTGTGTCCAGGAGCTGAGTTTATGGTCTTTCATCACTGACAAACAGAAGGTTATCCACTGTGTGGTAGGACATTTTAGTTGGTTGCTGATAGAATACAGAGTGTTTTATTTACTCACATAAACTATACTGTTAAGCAAGAAGGTGACCAGGGGATCATGCCATAGGAACAGCGTTCAGAACCCTGTGTGTAGGAACCCCAATTTAGCCCACGACTGAGCTTTGTCACCTGGGCAGTCTCAGGAACTGCCAGGGTGTCCAGTTCCTCATTTGTTAAGTGAGCATTTGACAGAGAATCTTGGTAGTGAGCGACATATAGATCTATATTAAAAGATGGGCATTGAGCCACCTCACAAGAGCTAGCATTTGGGCATTTGAGAATGCACAAAGAAGAAACAATAGAAACATGCATTTGTGACAAGTGAATTCTAGACAGTTGGCAAAAGTGGTGTAACTCTTAGATGTGTTTAAAGTTATTGTGTATATGTGTCATGGGACAAGCTTATAATCACAGAATGCCTGTAGTAATTTGCTGCTGAGAGTAATTGAGCCTAATCAAGAGAGAATCATAGCCTCTCAGATCTGGAAGACACTCTTCAGGTCATCTGACCAGCATTTACTGGTAAAGATAAAGTCTAGGCTGACAGGAGTTAGGTGACTCACCCAAGGTCATATTCAGAAGGGCGGAGGTGGAGTAAGTATCAGGGCTTGTCCTCACTGCTCATCTTCTCCCCAGCAGGCAGAGTATGGAAGCAATCCCCAGGGAAGAGTGGTGAAAATAGGGCTTGACTTGGTATTCAAATAAGGAGTCGTTGTGTTTAAAAAAAAAAAAAAAGAAAGAAAATTACATTTTGAGCAATGCCTTTGATTATTTAATTTCTCTTGTGCAGAACAACAGCCTTGAATTGCCAAAAATGTCACAAATTCCACCCAAATGATCCCAGGTGCTGAAGAGAGAGGCTTTTGTTTTCCACACTGAGCTTCATTACAGCACCAGCCCCTACATTTCTTTTGACAAGTCAATGCATGAAAATGGTGTTGCACGGGGGTCAATCCTAGATCCACTTCTGGTTAAGGTTGTCATCAATGGCTTGGATGGTGCAACAGCATACTCATTAAGTTCATAGATGAAACTGAATTTAAAGTGGAGGCGAAAGCCTTAAGGGATGCGATTAGAATTGGAAATGGCCTCAACAAATTGGACAAGTAATCAGAAACTAACAGGTAGAGTCCAGGAAAGACAAGGGCAAAAGGAAACTGAGAATTCAGGGAAAGTAAAGACAGGAAACACTGGAGCCTGGAAATGGTGGGCCAGGCTGAGAGCTACCCAGCGCTGTGTGGGTTACAGTGGCCCCCCAAGTCAGCATGATGGGGTTACATAGCAGGGCTCACCTTTTGCCACAATGCCACACTCTCTGTGTGTGTTTGGGACCTACATTCTGTAGAAAGAGGACTATAATTTTTAATTTAGGTAGAATTTTATCATCTAAGTGGTTTGCCATGCAAGCTAGTAATTGGTGACCAAAATGTACGCTGGTATAAACACTAATGATAATGATTAACACTGTTCTCTTCTGGCTATCTGGGAGCCACTGAATGTGGCCTGTACCTGCGAAGCCTACACCAAGGGAGGGATCTCCATGAATTTGGTGCCTGGAGGTGCAGGCCTACATGGATTCCTTGTTCCTGAGATCCTTATTCTTAATAGATAGCTCATGATGGTCCACAATATTGTTGTCATTAATACTCTATAAAGCCAACATGCCCTGGAGAGACTTGTGCTTTATATCTACGTATTTTATCTCATATTTTGTAATGTCTCATAATGGAACATGTTGGGTGCAGTGTCCAGACCAGGTTCCACAGCTCTGGGAACAACTAAGACAGCGTAGGCCTCGTGTATGAGCCATGGTCCAGTTAGCCACAGTGGGACAGGGGAAGGGTTTTGCCTATCATTTCTTCAATGTTCTACTTGCATACAGAGTCCTGAACTGAATTTACTCAGGTGTCTTGTGTAATGTTCAGACCCAGATATACTAGAGTTGAGGTCTGTCTCCATTTCGCAGCTGGGAAAGCTGAGGGCAGGGGCAGGATGCTTCCTGGCACCTGAGGGGGAAATGAGCATTTGAACCAGGCTTGTGTGACTTCCACATCTGTCTTTTTTCAACTCGACTCATTTACCTCTCAAAGAGAAAGGGAAGGCAGAGAGAGAGAGGCAGAAAATGTGAAGGAAAAAATATGGAAAATTTAAGATGTGGGGGAGAGAAAAAGAGAAAGATGAAAATACAGAGTAAGGAGAAGGGAAAAAAGGAGCAATGGCAGAGAGAAATGAGTAAGAAACCAGAAAAACAAGCAAACGGTGGCAGCACAGTGAGGCACAAGAGCATGAAGCCAGCAGGAACCAGCGAGCATGGACAGGGGCGTTGCTGGGGCACCTCTCTGCTGTACTTTACTGTCCTTGTGAGGTGCTGGGTGCTCTTGAGGGCTGCAGAATCTCCAGGCATCAAAGGACCTGGTGCATGCCTGAGAAACCCAAAAGTGGTTAAAAACATAAGAAATGGAACACTCGTGGCAACAGGATATGGAAGATTGGACATTGTGAGTGGTCTTCAGGTATAAACAGCTCTTAACACCATGACACCTGGAGCCTGTGGGACATACCTGGTGCAGAGCTGGCCCCCTCTTTTGGTGAGCACCCTAACAGCTTTTACTGCCAGCACCACAGCAGAATTTTTTTATCATTTGTCCAAGCTCTCTAGCACTGAAGTCTGTGGCTGGCTGGTTGCCACTGTCTATAAACCAGAAGAATTGTTCCCGAGCTTCTTCTGGGGTCTCTCACAGGAACGTGATCAAAACCAGACTGCCTTTCTTGGAAGGAATGTGGCCTCAAGAGGGAGAGCAGCAGAGTTTGGATCTTGAAAGTGCAATGTAGTGGCTGGGTGACCTTGGATAAGTGAAGAGAAGACCTTGCCTTCACCCTGTGGGAGTGACACCTTATGTGGGGGCACCTATGTATGGTAATAGGATAAGAAGAGGCATAAGGCCTTGTGTCCAGAAGTTGAGATCCATAGGATGGGGCTCAGTGAATGAGGGGCCAGGAGCAGAGTTCTCTGGTGACCCCACTTAACAGAAGCTGTTCCCACCCCATTTGCCAAGTGGTTCTTCAAGGTTAAAGACTGACAATTGAGTTCCAACACATGGACTTTTAAGAGAAGAGCCCACTGGAAGTAAGAGTTTAAGTGTGGGCCCTCCCTGGTGGTACAGCGGGTTAAGGCACAGCACTAAGAAGCTAAAGCCACTTCCGCATGAGTTCGATCCCCAGCCCTGGAGATGACCCACATGGCGTGGCAGACCTCTCCTGACCTGCCTGCTGCTCCCTCAGCAGTGTACCTCATCGATCTGCCTGTTCTGCTCCCCACTCTGTCTCTGGTGAAGACTCTCATTGCCCCTGCACCTCTGGCCTGTACCAGTTCTATATGAACAAATAAATAAATATATTTAAAAAGAGAGTTTAAGTGTGTCCCCCAGGGACCTGTGCAACTCACAAGCTGAAAAGGCCTGTGTGGCAGAGGGCCAGGTTTAACAACTAAAGCCCCCCCGCTGTGACTCTCTCTGAAGGCATGATTCTTCCAGCTGTGATGCCCATGTCTAGGCCCAGGGATGGCAGCTGCCAATAACCCGCTTCCATCTAGGCTTGTTGAGCCTTTTCTGATGTGTGTGTAGCTTGGCCTTGGTGTGCTTGCAGTAGAAAAAGCAAGCCACTAAGTTCAAGGTCCTTTAAATCTAGAATTGTCATTTCCAAGTATTGTAGAATGACTCAGACTATTCTATTTCCAAGACTTCCTTGCGTTACCTGGTAAACTATCGTGTAAGTACAGGGGCCAGCTCTTGTCCGGGAAGTTAAAGTCATACTCTTATCCCATTGGAGACGGGCTTTCATGCGGTTTCTTTGAGAAGACTGAGTCTGGCTCTTGGTTTTGTCTTGGTTCCTCTTTGGCTCAGGTCAGGGAATGCAAACTTTCACCATCTGGAACAGTGGGAAGATGACAGTGGGGCCCTCTGAAGAGAAATGGCTTCCTTTCCATTTCAGTAGGAAATCGAATCTCGCGTCTTTAACCCCCTTTGCCAGTTAGACCTGCCCACTTATAGGTCAGCCACAATCCTTTTGGCCCAGATTCTTAACCAAGTTCTTTGTGAATTAGTGAAACAATTTATCAAGGCAGCCTGCACCCAAGCGACTTACTTAGTACAAACAATAGAAAGTAAGAGTGTTAAAATAAAAACCCTCCCCTGTTTTCATCTCTCCAGCTTCAGTGTTTATAGTATGCCTCTACTATCCTGAGCAAGGAACCCATTTTCATCAGGGTCCTATTTACACGTAGATTGTGAAGGGTAATCATTTGTTGGCTTAGGCAGGGCCCCTGTGTCGTGATTATCGTAATGATTTTGAGAAAATGCTGACTAAGCAGGGACTGTTTCTTGCTGCAAAGGCAGATTGGGTGGAAATGCTGATGTTGCCCTTCACTGGCCAATACCAAAGCTTTCCTGAAGACAGACCTCACCTTTAAGACCAACTGAGGTTTCTCGGAAGGAAATGTGCAGAAGTGCACAATTAATGTTCTCAAGGTCCTTTTCTATACTCTCACTTTTTAACCTGCTCAATATGGGCCATGACTGTTACAGCTAAAAATATACTGACCGGAGGTGCTTCCTTTAGGTTTCAACTTAAACATCAGTTGCTCAGGTAAATCTTCCCTGTACCCTAACCTAAGGGAGACCTCCAGTGACACATCACTCTCCCACCCTGTCTTTTCCTTGTTGGCTTTCAGACACATTCATTTCATGTCCATTTCCTGTATTTGCTCAAGCATGGGAAGTTTACATCATCTTATCCTCTCTGAGATTTATATCTCTGTTTACCACAGGAGCTCCTGTGCCGACCACTCACTGACATCCCTGGTGGAATGTCTGATGGGCAGCTCATCTCCACCTTGTTCCTACCAAGTTGATTTTTCTCTGCAAGTCAGTCTCCTGCCATCCAGCCCTCCATGTTCCTCAATTCAGTCGATGTTTATTGGGAACATACTCCAGACCCTATTCCAATGACTTTACAGGCTTTAACTAATTTCCTAACAGCACTATGCATTAGGAGTTATTAAGATCTCCATTTCTGAGAGGGTGACGCTGGTGTACAGAGAAACAGAGAATTTACCTGAGGTCAAGACACAGAAATAGCTGATCCAGACCTCAGCCCCAGGCTACCAGGCATCCATGTCTGCCTGCACTTTGGTCACGCCAATGGCATCACTGCCCAACCATTGGGCAGGCCCCAGATCTCAGCCTCATCTCTAGTTCCTTTTACTCTCCATATTCATATTCATCATATTCATCAGCAAATTGTGTGGTGTCTACCTCCCAAATGTATCCCAAAACCAATCAACTCACATACTCTATTGCCATCATCTCTGCCAAAGTCACCATCATCTCCTCACTTCTGTATTTACTCACCTCGCTCACCTTATCAGTTCTCTGTGTCATGGCCAACATGTAATAGTTTTTTCATATAACAGTTCATTCCAGCCATTTGTATAAAGCCCTGTGGCTTCTTTCTGCCCAACACAGATGATTCCATATCTGGTCTCCTCCCCACCTCTCCAGATCATTTCTTGTTGTGTTTGCCTTGACGTCCCTGGCTGCAGCCCAGCTGGTGACTTGCCATTCTTTAAACTCTCTAAAGAACGTTCCATGTCAAGTTCTTTGCCCCTTCAGGGTCTTCTGCCTGAAGTCTTCCTCCTCCAGCTATTAATATAGCTTAGTCTCTGACCCCCAGATCTAAATCCCATCACATAGCATTCTCTTTCCCAAGGTTTTTTGTTTTGTTTTGTTTTGTTTTGTTCCTCTTTTTCCTTCATTATTGTTTAATTTTTTGTTCTGGCAACACTGGCTTTTCACACTGTGTATGACTTAAGGTATAGGATACCACCTCTTAAGTGGTGTTTCCACACCACAGCCACAGAGGTCCCCACCACAGTCCATCGAGTTTTCTCTCCACTTTGCCTACCCTCGGCCTTCCCCTTGAGTAACCTTAGTTCTAGGGTTTAATTTCTAAGGTTTGTTTGGTTTAGTTTAAAAATTCCTTTGTTGTTGTTTCTTTATGTTTCACATACAAGTGAAGTTAGGTTCCACATTTAATGGCAGTTCTCTCTAGTTTATTATTTATCTGCTTGTTGTCTTTTTCTCACTAAATTCCTGGAGGGCAGGGACTAGTTTATTTACCTCTGTCTTGGCACCAACAGAAGAGACAAGCCTATCTCCTGATCAGTCTATGATAACATTTGGTGAGTCACTAGATAAATGGATGAATAGAAAAACAAAACTGTGCATTCTAATTACAGCTACCAGTACATGAACATTCATGAGGAATGTCTCCACCATAAAACGCCAGAGATATAAAGTGCCTTTCTCAGAGAAAGACACTGAGATCCAACCAACACACACCCTCATTTTGCCACTGCTACTTAAATGATGCAGAATGTCCAACCTCAAGCAAGCAAATGGCTCCTGAGTGTACCAAGTCACAGAGCCTTGGTTCACATATTTCCTAGAGCCCATGAGCTCACTCTCAACCTTGCCATTACTACTTACATGTCTGTTCTTCCCACAATTTCTGAATCTGTTGATTCCAATTAGGAAATTCTCTTTGCAGAAAAGTAGCAGGGGAGTTTTCAGTCCAGATGTAGACTGCTTCTCCAACTTACTCTGCTCTTCCCATTACTCTGATCTAATAAAATGGCTTTTGGGAAGTGCTGGCTGGGTAGCAAGGGGGAGAAATGAGATACATTTGTGTGCTTCACCCAGAAGGAGCTCTTAAAGAGATTCTATTGATTTCCCTTCTATGTAG
The DNA here is from genome assembly GCF_000260355.1 of Condylura cristata. NCBI lineage: Eukaryota > Metazoa > Chordata > Mammalia > Eulipotyphla > Talpidae > Condylura > Condylura cristata. The sequence goes on from NW_004567137.1 coordinate 12,691,229, forward strand.
AAAGCATGAAAAAAATGCAAATAATCCTGTCCATCTTCAATCCTTCTTTACCGTTACACTTTCATCATCCTATTCTCATTATGAGGCATTTCCCCTCTTCTATTCCTGTACAGCCTATGTTTTTAAGCCTCCTTTTAGCATTCACATCCCATCAGACCCCAGAACAAACATTTATTCTGAGTAAAACAGTTGGTGTCCTGCTTTCTGGATCTTCTCTTGGCGCAGGCGCCTGAATGAAATCCATCTTCCCCATGAGTGCCAGAGCCAAAGTGGTTCATGCCTTGGCAGCAGCATGAGTGAGTGGCTGAAAGAAGGCACAGAGAGAGGTCAGAGGAGCATCATTTGAAGGTTACCATCCCTCTGTTACTAAATTTTTCCATAGCCTCTGGATAACACTCATCCCTGGAGTGGACTTTACTTGCTGGTGGTGTTCCATAGAGCTCTAGAAAAACATCAAGGAAGTAGCCATGAGTTGGGGCCTGCAGAATTACAAAAGGAATATATGACATAGGGAACAGTGAACCAGGTAAGCATATGTCAAGAAAACTACGAGTGGCCAAACCCCTCCCCGCAAGTTGCAAACACCTCCCAGCCAAGCCTGGAAGGCGCAGATGGGAACTGCTCACTAGAATTTGGTGGCTCATTTTCCTGGGTATATGGTTAGCATCAACTTTATTTTTTAAAGATTTACTTATTTATAGGCCAGAGGTGCGGGAGGTGAGGGGATTCATCAGTGACAGAGTGGAGAACAGAACATGCAGATCTACTGAGATACACTGCTGAGGGGACCAGCAGGTGGGTCAAGAGAGGTCTGCTCATACCATGTGGGTCACCTCCCTGGCCAGGGATCGAACTTGTGCTGCAGTGGCTGCAATAGCTTCATAGTGCTGCTCGTTAGCCCATTGCACCACCACTGCTTGCCTGGTTCACTGTTCCCTATGTCATATATTCCTTTTATAATTCTGCAGGCCCCAACTCATGGCTACTTCCTTAATGTTTTCCTAGAGCTCTAGGAAGTAAGTAAAGTCCACTCCAGGGGATGAGTGTTACCCAGAGTAAAGTCCACTCCAGGGGATGAGTGTTACCCAGAGGCTCTGGGTGGTAGGCATAGAGAAGGGCCCTGGCATCATTTTTTTTTTTTGGCTTCTCTTCTAATTATGTGTGGCCATGTGATGAATAGCTAGTGCCACGTGAGAAGACCTGGCCCATAAAATCTTCCCTCACACGGCCTCAGCCATGCCCCTTTTGTGTGTCTGTCTAGTTGGAATGGGAGGATGTCCTTGGAAAGTTTGCGTTGAAGATGGCAGAGCCTCGCTTGGCCTGGCCTTCAAAATAACTGCATGCAGGACGCACCTCTGCCAACCTCACCACAGTTGCATGATCTGGAAATGAAATTTTATCATGTTAGAATTACAATACATTTCACAGACCATTTGGTACCATAGCTAATATACCGGATGTGCTAAGTTGTTTTTCAGTGTGTATAATGTACTTCTTTTGGATTGTAAACTCCTCAAAAGCAGAATTATGCCTTCTGTACCCCTGCAGCGTCTCACACAGACCTGGCACAGACACATGATCTGGACCCAGTTAGTGGTCAAAGAGTTTATTTTTATCATTATTCTAGAGTGAGTTAAAACATGATTAGGCCGCTGGCCAAATCATACAGGCTTTGTGCATTTTTCTTTGAAATCCATCTCAGGCATGAAGGATCCTTTATGTGTGGGGAGCTGCTCAGAACTGACATGGTCAGCGAAGTGTGACACACATTTTTTATTATCCATAAATGGATTATCTGCTGTGGCCCGGCTCTTCCATCATTTCGGCACATTCCTCTTGTCAGCAGCTGTGTGGTGGGCACAGAGAAGGGCCATGAGCCAAGGGAGAATGAGAAACAGGTGGGGGTGAGTGTGGGGACAGATGCTTGTGTCACTGACGGGGTTTGAATTGTGTATTCTGCAAACAAATAAAATGTTGATTATCTTTTCACTGTTACATGCATTTCTCTTCTGACCTGTTAGGAGACAGAATCAAGAGTTGCCAATGTTGAGACCCTGTATTTAGATCACATAAGCCCCCATCTTAGGGAAAATCAGAACATTTTCAAAGCAGGTATCTATCAGTTGGGTATCAGATCTCTTTGAGGGAACAAAAGGCATTTTATCTCTACCAGTTTGCTGCAGCTTGGGCAGGTGAAACACGGTGACTACTGACATTTTCATTGTAGACAGGGATGCGTTTTACCCCTGGTCCTTGATGATGCCTTAGGACCCTGTACGCTTTCATGCTCATTTCCAGGTGCTGGTGAGCTCCTGACCCTGCTCCTGTCATTCCCCCCCACTCTGCTCCCAGCTTCCAAAGAACAACTGTTCTCCAAAGAAGCAAAGAAGCACTGTCCTCTTCAGTGCTTCTTATATTTCAGTGCACATCTGTCTTGCTAGAAGCTAGATTTCTGGGATCCACCTCTACACTTGCAGATTCAGTAGATCTGGAGTGGAGCCTGGAAGTCTGCATTGCCCATACAATCCCCAGGGATGCTGAGGTTTCTGGCCAGGGAACAAACTCCAGGTTCCTCTGGGCTCACTCTTGAACCTCTTTAGCATCACTCCAAGTTCATGATGGACTCTACCAACATGAACAGGTGGGATAGCCTGGCAAGTCCAAATCTCTCCCAATAAAGCCAGCTGGGAGCTCCAAGAAATAACACCTAAGACCATTAACCCCTGCTGGCGCTTCCCTTTTGCTTCTCCATCTGTATTCCTTCATTTCCTCATTCCTGCAATAAAGAGGTGATCGTAGATGGGTGCTCTTCCATCCTGCTCCTCATTAGGGTACCTGGGAAAATTTTAAATAATATTGTCAATGAACATCCCATTGAGAAGTCCCAATATAATGGGTTTGGCAAGGGCCCAGGAACCAGCATTTTAACGCATTCACAAGTGATTGTAAACCTGTGATCTGGTTGGATCCTGATATGGCTGGTTGGAAACCCTTCACTTTCTCTAGCTCACTCCCCAGTCTAAAAATCTCTGCTTATGCCCCCGCTCCATGCAGTCTGGCCTTGCCTCTCCATCTCTCTTCACCCTCTGCCCTGCCCCCAACCTGAAGCCTCCCTTGAGTCTTCACCCTGAAGCCTCACTTCCTCTCTGTGCATGTTGTATCCTATTGACCGTGTGGCAAAAGTCACTTCATACCTCATTAACTTCCCTGCTTAATTAGGCAGAAGGCAACTTCCAAGTCACTGCAGAATACAGGGCAGCCCCCTGACAAAATCATAGGCACCGAATGAGGAGGTCTCTTTACTAACACCCTCCCCCACCCCAGGACACATGCTACAGCGGAAGGGAAGTGACCGCGATTCATAGTCACCTACGAGCTGGAACAGCACACTGCTCTTTGAGCACTGGCTCGGTGTCATTCGGCCTCTAGCTGGCCCCACCCCATTGTGCTGTGGCCCCTGCAGATTTCACATGTTCTTGATACTTTAAAAGTAACTTGGGTGAAGGACTTCCTTTATTTCCCCCAGAGTCCTTTATCCTTTCAGTGAGCAAAGTGAAGTTGAAAATTGAGGCAGGGCCCTCCCTGGTGGCACAGACGGTTAGGAGGCATTCCTGCAAACGAGCCACAGCCACTTTAGTGCTAGTTTGATCCCCAGCCCCAGAGGTGACCCACGTGGCATGGCAGACCCCTCCTGACCCGCACGCTGCTCCCCTCAGCAGTGTACTTCGTTAATCTGCCTGTTGTGCGCCCCACTGTCTCTGGTGAATCCTCTCACTGCCCCTGCACCTCTGGCCTGTACCCCAGTTCTGTATGCATAAATAAATAAATTTTTAAAAACAAAAAGAAAGAAAGAAAATTGAGGCAGTGACCTGTCACTTTGGCTTTCTCATACAATCCCAATGCATCCATGAAGATAATGGAAGCCCAGTTGATGGCTAGAAATTTGAGGGTACTTGTAGTTTTCCCATTTATTAGTAGCTACAGATTTGGAATTTTCAGGTGCTGATATGATGTCACCTAACTTCATTTTATTCTGACCCTTTGTGACCTGAACTTCACCTCAAGTTCACTTGCTGAAGTTTTTTCATTTTGCTTGTCATTATCAATGAAGTTTTCCTTTTTTCTCTCTGTCAAATGTCTGTAGTTAAGTTGAGAGGCAACACAGAGAAGGTGAGGGGGCACTGAGACAATTAACTCATTTCACTGTGCCAGGGATGGGGACCCAAGGCTGAGGACGGGTGCCATCCCGCTAATTAATTCTCCTTGTTGCGCATCTGGAAACCCGCCTCTTCTGCCTCTTCTGAGTTGACTAATTAATTAAGCTGTGTTTGTAAACAGACGTTTTCTCCCCCAGCACTTTTTCATCATCTGTTTCTTTAGCCACAGGCTGGTGACCCCATTTACTTGTAAGCTACCTGGCAAGTACATTTACTCTCCTGCAGGCTGGGAGGTTCCATCTGGAGGCCACCCAGACCTATGTAAGAAGCCCGGGCTTTGGAGGGAGACACAAAAGGATTTGATTCACCCATTTATTAATTCTGGGACCATGGGCATGTTACCTTGCATTTTAGAATGTCCATTTCCCCATTTTTCCCATGTGAAATCTACCACCTAGGCTAGTGTCTTGTATACCATTGGTATAAATACCTCCTCTAAAAGAATATCAAGCTTTTTTTTTTTTTTTTTTTTTTTTTTTTTTTTTTTTTTTTTTTTTTTTTGGATGGGATTGCTCCTGGTATCTTGCATTTCTGCAGGGCTGGCCAGTTTCAAAGATACTTCACTTACATTATCCCATTTGTCATGAGCTCTTTTGAAGGCATTCTGGTAAGTGCTGCATTTGATGATGAGACCCAGCAAGGTGCATGGACCTTCTCTGATCCTGTGAGTGATCAGAGCCTGAGCTCTTCCCTGTTTATACACTCCTGTCCCCCAGCCTTTAGTGGGTGTTAACCTGGATTATAAGCCCTGAAAGAAAATTTAAAGTCAGGCAAGTGATCCCAAAAGCACCTTATGAAAGAAAATAAGATAGCACTGGTACTAATGGTGTTGAAATAGTGACGAGGGAAACTTTTGGTACAAGGAAACTTGCTGACAGTCAGAATTCTGGATTTCCCACCTGGGAGCTATCTCCCTCTCTGTCCCACCAACTCCAGTTAATTGCTAGTAATTGTGACCAAGAGGAGCTAATTTGAGTCATGGTGGTACTTACATGTGAGCACTTTATTGTAGTGCTCAAATCTCGCTGGACCAACCCAGTGAGGGGAGCAGAACAGAGTGGAGGTGTGATATATAGACATAGTTACTGGTCTCCCCATTTTGCTGATAAAGACACTCCAATTCCAAGGCTTAAGTGATTTGTCACAATCACGAGACTTGTCAGCGATGGGGCCAGGCTTGAAATCCAGGACTTCCAGCTCTATGTTTAGCACGATTGCAACAGTACTACAATTAAGAAGGATTTGCGTCAGCACTGTACTTATTTATATAAAACAGCTCTAAAGAACTGTGTTGTTGTGTCTTTTCATTCTATCTCTGTTTTGTTTCTTATCTTTTCCTTCATTTTGCCTGATATGCCTGGCCTTCTCAAAGCTGGCAATATTCAGCTATCCTTGCTGTATAACCACCACTACAAAGCTTGGTGGCTTAAAACAATTGCCATTTTATTACATACCTTCCTTTGGGTCAGCCACTTGCAGCCACTTATCTGCTGCAGGAACTTGGTGGCTCATTTGAGGCTGGATAACTCCACCTAACCTGGCTCTTGTGTCTGCCTGGTGTTATTGGCTACCAGCCATGTCTCATTTTGTATGCTTGCCCATCCTCAAGAAGTCTGGCCCAATTTTTTTTTAGAGTCCTAGGAAAAATGATTTTCAACATTCCAAGAAGGCAAAGCCCAGTGCACTGTCACTCAGTAAATATATATATGTTTATCACAGTTTTTGCTATCCTGTTGGTCAAAGAGAGCCACAAAGACAAACTCAGAATCAGCAAGGGAGTTATGAAAAGAAGGGCCTGACTACTAGGACATGTGATTCACTGGGTGCCACTAATGTAATAACCTGCGAGTGGATATAAACATCATCTTTGACTTATAAAAACTATTTAAGCATTAAATCAATAATGCATGTGCCTTGCTTAGCAAGATCCCTGACAACAGTAAATGCTCAGTAAGTATTAGCTAGTTTATTAGTACAGTTCCAGCATCTATTAACTGTCAAATCTCCTTTTGAAATCCCATTCACTTACTTGTTCACCTTATGTTTACTGAGTGCTCACTGTGCTTGGTATTGGGTGTAGAAGAAAGAATGTTCATCCCTGCCACCAAGAAAATCATTATGCACTGGTGAAAACTCATAAGCAACTAATGATTGTATATTGTGGCAAATTCAGTAAATGTGTTATGCATGAGGTGTTAGGAGTATAAAAACAGGTATTTAGCCTGAGTTAAGAAACCAGTCTGGGACTATGATGAGGACAAGCTTCTTCACATAGAAACTACCAGAACTGAATCCTAAAGACTGAATGAGTGCCATCCAGAAGAGGAGTAAATTAGCGAATTCCAGTTTGAGTAAAGGCATTCTTGTAAGAAACAGCATAGTCTTTTACTATCAGATAATGTTAGTCTAGGAATCTGATGATATAAGCCAAAAGAAATCAGGGAACAAGTGGACGAGGGATTGGGAAGTGAGGGAGGGAGGAAGACGAGGAGAAAGATAGAAGAAAAGATGAGAAACTGATGTGTGCTCTCCAAGGAGGTTGGTCATCATTGCATGGCTGAGTGATGAGGCACTGACAGGTGGAGGTGAAGGAAGGGTCAGAACTCCTCAGTCTGGGGGCTGAGGAGAAGAAGAACTCTAGAGGAAGATAAGACTGGAGGTGGGGAAATCAGTAATAGTCCAGAAGCCTAGCAAGCGATAGTCTCTGAAAATGGAAGCTTGAGCGAAAGCGTTAATGAAGTCCGGACTGCCCCTCAAAGGTAGGGGAAGTCATTGTCGTGAGAAATGGAATGGATTTGGAAATCCTAGGTTGGGAGAGCATATTCCAGAACATTCTGAGGGGGAAAAAGCCAAACAAAACTATTCTCTACCCAACAGGCATGCTTGTGTACAAAATCAACCTTTCCTGTCCAAGGCAGGGTGATGATGGTAGGAATTCAAACACAGCATTCTCGTCAGGGACGTCATTCTGTTTTGTATGGCCTTTCCGAGGAGCAAGACTGTTCTATGAATTCTTGGAGGTATCCTCTTAGAGGCATGTCTCTCATGACTTTTTGTTTTTTCATTTCTCTGTGGTTTAGTCTTTTAAAATTATAATGCATTTTCAATGACTTTGACCTCTTCTATTTGTGCTTCCTTATCACCTCAGTGATTTTTATGAGTCCTTTCAATGTTTAGGCCTGTTGCTTTTCATGTATATTCACAGCTCTATGCCTTGGCTTCCCTCTGCTGCTTGGTTGCCCCTCAGAACACATTCGCAATTATCAGAGCTCACATTCAGAGCTGCGGCCTGGACTGTGTCATCACACTGTGCTCTGTTCTTTCTCCAGGTTGCCTCCATCACTTTCCTTTTGGCCTGTGTGTGTGAGCGCCTGACTGTGAGGCTCAATGCAGTCTCCTCAATGAGGTCCGTTTCCAGTCCCAGCCATCTTTTCTAGCTTCAGCAAATATGCATTAATTTAGAAAAAAAAAAAAAAAAACAAAGGAATAAGGAAAAATAACTATAATAAAGTAAAAACCAAAATCACCAGGCAACTATAGGTCAGAGATGTTCTATAGGGGAGGGAGAGAGGGGCCAGGAGAGGGTGGGAAGAGCACAGGGGACTACGGTGATGGAGCATGGGGGAAATTGTGGTGGAAGTTCACCGGGAGCCCATACAGTGTACAAAAATGAAGGATAACATAATAAATATTTTTTTAATTTAATTTTTAAAAAAGGGAAAAAAAAGATCCAATTTTGCCTATTTGGTTCATGCCATGAAGTGCGACAATTTATATTGTTTTTCTTGGGGTGCTGAGAGATGTTCGAGAGATGCAAGGTGCCAGGCTAGTGTGTCTGAGATCTCTAGAAATAATGCTGTGTGTTTTCAGTCCACCTTTTCTTGAGACATGCTAAATCTGTCATTAGTCTCCTGAGGTCTCTGCCTGGGCCCTGCGGGTCCCAGAGTTGGTACAAGACTCAGTTCTGGTGCTGGGGGAGAGAGAACATTTGGAAAGAAGGTAGATCAGAGGGAAGGTCATGCTCAGCTCTCCATAACTGAGCTTCTCTACCTCCCAGAATGGGATTCAGAGGAGCGTTCATCTCCAATCAGGAGTTGAGGCTGGGCAATTTCAAAGCCTTGAGCTAAGAAGGCATCAGATGTCCCAAGAAAACATGTTGAATCTTTGCACCTATTTAGCTAACTCTTTACAGAGTGTTTTCATCCAAAGCGGCCACTACTTCCTCTAAAATCTACATCTTATTTTGAGGAGGATTCATGAAGATAGAACACCGGGCTCAATGGGGCCTTTTGAATTCTTCCTCTGAACATCTGTAAGGGCCATTGCAGTTTTTATTGTGATTTCTATTTTTATTTGCACCTGAATGGAAAATCTGTACAAAACCAAAAATACCGCAGGGAGTTTACCCTGACATTTGAAACCAATTGAGTTGAAAGTTTGAGAAGTTGGATGTTGTTCAGTATTTCCCATTTGCTATTGGCACACACACACACACTCACACACACACAACACAATGTTTCTGGGAGGAAATTAGGCATGTTTAGGAGCTATACTGATGTTTTCAATATTAATAACAAGGCAGGAGAGATGGAGGAGAAAAAAATAGGAAGCACTTGTATAAAACAAATACCACCCAGGCACACATAGGTGAAATAACTCCCCAAAGGCCACAGAGCTTTTCTGTGCCCAGCCTTTGCCTCTCTGCCAGCACCCTGCCTTCCTGCCCCACCACTGCCTTCAGTCACGGCTCGCCCTGAAGCCTTTAGACACGGCCATTGGCAACAGCGTTTTCCAGGAGGCTGAGGTGAGGGTGGGAGGAACAAAAAGGGACCCTCTTCTTCAGATCTTCAGACCCTGCTTCCTTAATAGAAAGGCCAAGAATATTCTCTTGGCAGAGGTGAGAGAAACACAGGTTTCCAGAGTCAAGCAGATCAGTGGTGAGCCTTAGCTGGGGAGGAGGGGGAGTGTGTTGGTAACATTTTTTTAGTTGAGGTAACACTGTAGCACCAGTTTACAACACTATATATGATTCAGATGTATGTTACCTCCCCAGGGTACCCATAATGCTGCCCCAGAGTGCACCGTACCCCTTCCTCCCCTTCCCCCCTTCACTCCTCTTTCCCCCTGCCTTCCCCCTCTGGTCACCTCAATTCTATAGTCAGGTGTCTAGAATTCATTTTGGCTTAGGTGTCTGTCCCGTGTTTTGTGGTAGTAGTAGCATCCACTACCTCTTTCTCCTGAATTATTTCACTTAGTATCCCCCGCTCTATGTCCTCTGCTGTGTGGGTATAATAATACTTACATTTGGGGGACCTAGTGGCAGTGAAATGCCTTAAACTCACAAAAGCCTGGCCCCAATAGCTAGTTACTCTGAAAGTACCGCGCTTTCGTCCTGCCACCAAATCCACTCTGCCTTCTCTCTCCAGAGCAGGTGGTGTGTAGGGAGGGGAGAGGACTCATCCATGTCACAGAGGCATAGTCTGCCTGGCCCCCAGGGCCCTCGGGCTCTCTTGGGAAGGCAGGGATCAGCCAGGAGTGACAGGTAATGCCCAAAATGGCCACTGATGTCTCAAGTGCCATGTGGGTTTCAGTGAGAATAACAGGGCCAGCCTCCCTTTACTGTGTGTGGCTAGAGCCTCCAGGTCCAGCTTGATGAGGATGCAGCAGGAATAGGCCAAGGTAGTCCACATCAAATATAAGCATGGGTTCAGATGCATTTTTCCAAGAGTTAGGTTTCTGAACCTAGATGTTACTGAGTATGCAAACAGTAGAGAAGGCACAGCAAACAGTCCCAGGGTGCTTTAGAATTGGACTCAGCAGAGAACATGACACGCACAGGCATCCATAGGGAATAGAGTGTGGCCAGGGCACCTTTCTGGTCAGGGTGACTGGAGAAACAATGCAGAGGCAGTGTGGGGGGCAGCCTTTATCCTGGGGTCTCATCATGGAGGAACACTATGTGAGCTCTGGTGGAGGCTTATGGAGGGTATGTTGGCCCCCCACCCCCCACCAGTGACATCAGACAGTAATATACGGAGAACACATTTGTTCAAGCCAGGTAAATGAATATAGCCCCTGCCCTTGAGGGCTGAAAGAACACTCAGAGCCAGGAGCGTGTTATCAAACCATTGCTAACATTTGAGTGCACTTGCCCGAGGGAGAGATTGACCCACAAAATGATGACGGAAGCTCAGATTCCAGAGCTTGTGCTCTGGACTGTGACTAGGGACAGTTTCACGGGAGCCACGAGGCTTGAGAAGGGTCAGGAAGGATGCAGAGTATTTGAGAAATAGGGACATGGCTGGGCCAGAGAGAAACTAAGCAGTGTATAACTCTTAATTACAAAGAATACCTCCATGGGGAGGAGAAGGAAGAGAGGTCGACTTTCTTCTTATTCCCTGTCAACATTTTATTATATTAAAATTCAAACATAGAGGAAAGTTGAAAGAATTTTACAGTCAACACCTACAATATATTGTTGTTAACATTTTGTTACATTTGCTTAAAGCATCTCTCATTTATCAACCCATATTTCTTTATGTTTGCAAGTTGAGTTGAAGATATCAGTACCTTTCAAACCTAAGCAATTCAGCATGTATATTATCCATGATAGTTGATAACTGTGTTGTAAAAAACTACTATATTAGCTCTATCCATTCTCATAATGCCATTATATATAATAGATATGATATATATGATGTTATATGTAAGATAAATATGTCTTTTTAAGTCAGATAGGAAACCAAAAATTCTACATAAGAAGACATTATACTTGAAAAGGAAAAAATGAAAAGAGAAATGGAGTGCATTAAAAAAATACTAAAACAGTCAGAAGACAATTCCCAGAAAAGAACATATTTCAAGTGCATCCGGCAGATAAGGGGGGGGGGCTTTCATGCTACACCAGGAGCTCCCTGGGAATAGATAAGACAGACATCCTTCACGGAAAGAAGGGGAAGGATGTGACCAGGAGGTGGAGGATGAAGTCTGAATGGCTAATAGGTGTGCAGAGGTGCGCTCACTCGCAGCAAGTCAAAGAGATGAAAATTGGAGCAATTAGATGCTGGTTTTCATTCCTCAGGTTGGCAAATGTTGAATAATGGTAAAAACCCCAGGTGGTGAGGAGGTGAGCAAGTGTTCCTCTAGGACTTTGTCATAGGCATTTCAGTTGCTACAGAAATTTCCATTGCTGCAGACTTTTGGTAGTCTTCTCACAGCTTTGAGAATATTTGAAAACATAAGTATAAGTTTATTCTGCTTTTCATTATTGGAAATTGATGCTTTGGAAATACTAAGAAAGGCATTATGTATTTTGGTTAAATTTTTTTGAGAAATTTCCTGACAGCCTATCAGCCAGGAGTGCAATGATGGGAGTATATTATTTTATTTTTTTATGTGTGCATAGAAGAACTGGGGTACAGGCCAGAGATGTGGAGATTGAGAGGATTCACCAGAGAGAGTAGGGGCAGAACAGGCAGATATGACAGAGATATACTGCTGAGGGGACAACAGAGGAGACATCTCTTGCGCCATGCGTGTCCCCTCCCTGGCCAGGGATAGAACTCAGGCCCCAGTGAGACTCAACCCCTAGGCTATCAGGGAGGGCCTGGAACATGCTCATTATTAAGGATGACTGTGGAGCTGCTCAGGGGAGTTAGATTTGTCTTCTCTGGAACTGAAAGAACGTATTCTGTGTAATTATGTGGGAAAAGCAAGTTGCAGAGATAAGCCTCTGTCATGATCCAACTTCAAAAAAAAAACACATGTGTACACGCTCATGCATCACCCCCCTTTCATACACTATTGATTCTGAACGTATCCATTAGGGATAGCATCTCCCTGCATAGTTAACCATCCACATAAAACTTTTGACCCACCTTCCTACAGCTTCATTATCACTGTCCTGTGGTCCCTGTAGGGGATGGCTTGGGATCCTTGTGGTAAGTTCTCTATATGTGCGCACTCTGACCCTGAAGATCATATCCCAGGCTGGTTGAATCCATAAATGTGGGTTCTGTGAGTGGGGAATCAGTCCCTGCATCAGCGAAGCTGTGCCATTCAAATGTGTACTGTTCCAGGCTCAACATAGATACGTATTTTATCTGCCTGTGGAGAATTGGACGGTCACACACAGGAAGGTTTACTTAGTTAGAGAAGAAGGCGAGGGACGCTTATATGGAAAAATTAAAATTGTGCAAAATGAAGGACCGTTTGATATGTGGCCTTCAAATTTCCTCAGAGCTAAGAGTATCACTTTGGGGGAAGAAGAGTGGAAGAGACTTGGCTCCATGAGGACTCTTGGGCCTGCGGGAAGCTGCCTGGGAGGCTGCACTTTGGCGTGAGTCGGGATGCTGATGCCAGCTGCTGCCGCCTCCCAGGGGCTCTCCCTGATGAGTTGTTTTATTTTGCATTTGAAAAGTCAGATGAAGGCTTCTAATAAGTAGCAAACATTTCTTGTTAGATCGAGATGTCATCTCAAACAAAAATGCTTTGATTTTTGAAAAGTAACCTTTGACATCTAAAGAGGCTCTAATAAGTGCTTTTTGTTCCAGAATCTTAACAAATGACTTTGTGTGCAGAAGAAAGACACAGCTGGGGGAGACGGATGTCCTTTGCTACCCATGGGGGAACACAGAGATTTTTGTGGCAGTTCTGCCCTGTCCAGGCCCCTGGTCCCTTGTTCAAGATGATAAGATGATACATTCACCCAAGGCACACCTCAGGGGCTATTGGAGGGAGCACTGTCTCTTGGTCTTTCTTTTTGTATAGCCTAGAGAGGTACTAAATGGTACCAATCCATTGGTGGTAATGGAGAGAATCTGTTAGTAGTCGGAAGACTTTGAAGTCTGAAATAACCAGATAGATTCTCTATAATTTTCATAAGGGAGGGTTTTATGGAGTAATATGCTGTAGGTTTGTGAGGTAGACTCCATTCTGAGGAAAATTCCCGCTGAACAGGTGTTCAGCTTGTACTAAGAGAACCCAACCAGAAACCCTAAAAGTGACGCCATGTTTTTGTGAGAAAACTAATCAGAGATTTTTTTTTCTCTTGAGAAAGATGATTTCAGATCTCAAGAGATCTTTTAAAATGTTAGTATGGCAGAGAACTGCATTTTTTATAGACAGATGTTGTCGTTAAATGTGCTTGTAGTAATGATGTTTGTTTAGTGCTTATCACTAAGGAATTCAGATGCTTTACAGACATTTTCTTCATTATTTTCTTTTTCGTGATCATATTTTAATCTTGACTGTAAAATCTTCATTCAGTTTCCTCACTGGATTTTCTCTGAAATATCTCCCATTAACCTCGTTTCTTTCGGCTCTGTATTTCTAGACTTACCTACACTCACTAGCTCGGGCACCCTAGGGCAACATCCCAGACTTTTCCATTCAGTGTCTCAGGCATCTGTTTCTCTCTTGATCACTCAGAAACTTTCCCATTTATAATACCATCACCATACTTCCTTGCCTGTAAGGAAGAATTGCTCGGAACATTTACTGTCCTCTTATCTAAGTAGTTCCCATTTTATTTAATTTTAATTGTTCACTTGTTTCGAACGGCCTTGCTCCACAAAATATCCAAGGGAATTGAACATGTTCTTTAACACAAATCCTGTGAATTGGCCTTGTGAACCTGATATTCAGGGCAGAGAGGTTTTTATTCAAAAATCTTCCTTCTTCGAGTCCTCAAGGAACTCAGCTTCCCTTTTCATTGCAGTCATCCTTGAAGCAATAAAGAAGAATCGTGATTTTCAGACAAGTTAACCTTTTGTGTAAACAAATTAGATACCTCTCTGACTGCAGGAAATAACCCCAGAGGACATATTTTCACTGGACTCTGATTAGATGAGGTCTATAGAGAACCTCTGTCCCAAAGACATCCTGTGATCCTGATGGTGAACGGATGTACCTGTTGCAAATTTGTCCATAGTCACAGAAATACTTAGGAACATATTTGGAATCTAGCTGAAGTTAAAATGTCAGCAGCATGAAATGATGATTTAGTGATTCCAGGCTGTGGTAATTGGGTTAAAGTTTAACAAATAGGATGGGGTTGGGCTGAGAAAACTCATGGTGCCATGGCCAAGTTCAGGCTTCCTGCCTACCAACCTGACTCACTGAATGAGTTGGATAGAGAAGGGTACAATCCTGTTGACTCTGAGGGTAAGGTGTTGGCTGGCTGGAGTGAACAGGTGTTTAAGAAGGAGCAGAACTGAGCTAGACATTCTCCCCACATGTCATACCTTTCAGCTGGGAAGGACTATTCTTGCCTCAGTGGGTAAAATACTCTTGACCTAATGAGCTGTCATTTACAGACTAAACCCAGTGTAAAGAAGGTCTCCCTCAAGCTTTTCTCTGAGCCTTTCAGGAATACCTCCTCCTACTCTAAATCCCAGAGTATTAAGGGTAGTTACAAAGCCTAACCTGTAATCTCTTTCACTGTGTCTTCTCCCACTAGACCATTCCTGAAGGACAGGAACCAAGTCTCTTCCTTCACCGTCAGAGAAGCAGTGCCGTGTGCTGGGTAACAGCCCAGGCTCCTGAGCTTCAAATGCTGACACTGCTGTCTCTCACCAGGAGACTCTGGGCATGCCATCCAGCTCTCCGTTCTCATCTGTGAAATGAGATATTAGTGAGGGGTCTCTCTCACAAGCTTGCCATGATGGTGGGGGAGGGGAGAGCATTACTAAGTTATGTTCAGTGCCTGGCACTTAGGAAGCCTGGAATACATGTCACCTGGTATTGTTATCTCTAGCACATAGCCCCAAATGGTTGTACAGTTGTTGCTGGTTGAATTGCATTGAAGTGAAGCAAGGACATGATCTAGCTAGCTTGATAAGAAATTGGAAAAGGCTATTCCCAAGGAGCACTGCTTGAACACCTTCTTGTTTGGGAAATGAGAATGATGCAGTAAATAAAAATCATGCGTTCATAGAACCAGAACCTAGTTCCCCAGCTATGGACTGAGGAACAACAGAGAAGAGTGTGGAACCATCCAGCCTTCCCCTCACTCCATGTGTTAGACACTGTAAGTCTATAAAGATGCCAATTATTATTGCAATAGCTTTTAGATGACTCTTCATTAAAATCTCTCCATTTCAATGTTCAGTTGCCTTTTTTAAAATCTCAAAGGCTGGACTTTAAGTATACATACGCTTACATTTTGTTCAGTCCATTATTCCAATTAATTCATATCACTTTCAGCCTTGATTCTACAATGCCGTCAGTATCTGCTATCCACCGTATTAGTTGCAGTTTTGTGAGCCTGGCTTCTGTTTTATTTTCTGAAACACAATTACAGGTCACTTCTAAGAACAGAGCAGAGTCCCCTGACAAGCCTCTTTTTCATATTGCCATTGATTCATAAAACATTTTTTTGACATGGATATTAAATCCTTTCAAATTTGTCTAGTATGTAATATCTATATTATATCCCATCTTGTTTGCAAGGGTGCTGTGGGAAACGTCACAATGGTGTGTCTGCAGTATCTTTGTTTCACATATACAGAAAGTTTATCAGAAAAGAAAATACAGCTAGCATGTTGAAACCTATTCCTGATTAACCTGGGTTAGCTCCCAATACCAACAACTTCCTTTCCCAACCAAAGGATTCTTGTTTCAAAATAGTGACATTGACTGCATCAAGGCATATTATGATAAATGTACAGACCTTGGCAATCCAGGTGAGAAGTCTGGACAGAATCCTAAGGACAGTGGGAGGTTAATGACATTTCTGAATAGGGATTATAGGGCAAAGTGATGTTTTAAGAAAAGCCATCTGGTAGCAGTACCCACAGTGGTCTCTAGGGGGAGCCTTGTGTGGATTTGAATTTCCTACAATAATCTCAGAATGGGTTGCTGGGCTCCTGGACAATGCTATTAGTGGTAAAGATGGGTGAAGGTAAATTTTTGTGTGTGTGTGAAGGTAAATTTGGATTAAAAGGAAAGAAATACAAAAGCATTATTGGATTGGAGGAAGATGATAGTAATGAAAAAAGTTAAAGTGGTATTTTAGGGCATCCCAACCTTCTTCACATCACAGAACACAATAATCAGTGTGATCATTGGGCTCAGAGGGCTGCTGGGAGATGGGACTGGCCCTACATCGTGGGTCCCCAGGGCAGGGTCTCCCTCTCCAAAGCACCACCTTCTCCTGACCACTGTTAGAAATCATTTAGCATCTCTATCTAACGAGAAAGCTCTTTGGAAATGTTTGCTTTAGAAAAAGTCAGTCTTAGCAATAGGAACAAAAACAGACTTGCCCCCAAATCAGGACCAGTGGTGTGGAGAAGATTATACTTAAAAAGAAAAGCAAATGTTGGCTCCGTGCCTGATTCTGAACTGAGTAGTGAGATTAAGGTTTACATAATTGGTGGAAAACTAGCCATCGTTCCAGTAATGCCAACCAAAATAGTCTGGGTTACCAACACTGGCCACAGTCCAGTGATACAATTCAACATAGCAGGGGCTGTGCTGACCGCACGTGTTCTTGAAAGTTGGTAGTACGGGTAAGGTGGAGGTACGAACCACACCTGAGGAGGCACTGAGCAGAATCTAAGTGAAGGCAAAAGCAGAAACAGAAAGGAGAGGGTTTGGGTTTGATTTTGGTAGGGAGATCTAAGCCTCTTTGCCTGGAACTTACCAAGGAATCTGATTTGTTGCTTCTGGTCAGTTTACACATAGTTAATAAAGTAAGTAGCTTTGTATTCCTGGAGCCTCAGCCATGTGACTAATTTGTGTTACTGCTTGGAGGAAATTATAGACTGGGAAGATGCAGGAGCTTGCAATCCATGATTCCTTGTGATAATAAAAGATGTTCAGTTATAGAAAATTAAAAGGTAGGCAGGCCTTGTTTTTCCAATAAACTCAATGGTAGAGCAAGAGCAAGAATCTACCAACAAAGTCATATAGATTGCATTATAAAAGGAGTGACTGGCTTTTCTAGAACTTAATGGAGCCCACACACATCTCCTGATGACTGACAGCAAGGCCACTTGATGCAGGATTCCGGGGATTCCTACCTTTCATAGTGGAGGTGCTATGAAGTTGGGGTACAGAGCCTGCGTGGCCCTGTGTGAAAGCTCCCAGAGAGACCTAGATGGTTCCCCCTGGGCCTCCCTCCCAGCCTGGTAGATGCATCTCTGCACTGACCATAACATTCATCTGCAGTGCCACCCAGCCCCTTCCCGGCCATGCTGTGTGAGTATTCCTTAATCCCAATTTATCATTTCATTCCAACTCCGATCCACCCATTTCTCCACATGACTTCCCACTGGAGCTCAGCTACAAGCCAAAACACATCCTTCTGGCTCATTTGCTCCAATCATTCTGCTGACCTTTCCAAAGCTATTTGCTGCTCTCACTCTCCTGCTCCTTGTTACAGTGAAGTAGAAAGAGCCCGGCAGCCACACAGGAGAGGCTGGCATCTGCTCAGAGCATGGCCTCGGCTTCCCTTTTAGCACTTAGCGCACAGCCGGATAAACATTTGATCACGTGTTTGATACCTTCACTCAGTATGAGCTTGATGAAGGACATAATGATGCCTCCTTCACCCTGGGGCTCAGCAGGGCAGCCGGCAGGTATCAGGTCTCCTTTTGTATTTGGTATAGGACAAGACGGTGAATGGCTGGCCTGCCTTAGATTTGGTTCTCTTCTGACTATGTGGTCGGAAAGCCTCCCCTCCATTCTGACCCACGGTACCCAGCTGCCCAGGCCACACGAGGACAGACTGTCCTGTCTCTGCCACTGATTCTCAGTCTCCTGTTTGCCCCGTGCAGGTGGGGAAGTGGAAAGACAAGTCCCTGCAGATGAAGTACTACGTGTGGCCCCGGATGTGTCCGGAGACCGAAGAGCAGGAAGATGACCACCTGAGCATCGTCACCTTGGAGGAGGCCCCGTTTGTCATTGTGGAGAGTGTGGACCCTCTGAGCGGGACCTGCATGAGGAACACAGTCCCCTGTCAAAAACGCATCGTCACTGAGTATGACCCCTTCCCTGGGGTCCCGGGTAGCATGGGAGGCATGATCCACCCAGCTGTTCATGCTGGGCCCTGAACCTTAGACTGAGTTGGGCTCTAGGTGTGACTTTTGAGGGCTCTGGAGTCCGTGGTCAGGTGGCTGGTTCCATTCAGACCAGAACCTGGGAGAGTTTCCAACGCTGGCCTAGCCTGAACTCAGGGTCCACCAGGACCTTCCCTTTAAGGAGAATAAATGAACACTGGTGTCAATATGGGCCAGCATGTTCTGAAGTTTCAACATTCAGGAGTATTCTTGAAAATGGATAAAATGAATCTACTGTTGGAAATCAGGATGAGGGTGATTTTGTTGAGGGTAGGAAATGTCTGGAAGGCAGAGTGAGAGGCCTCCCACATGCTACTAACTTGTCTGTCTGGATTTGGGTGCTGGCTATGTGGAAGGTTCAATGTGTGAAGATCCATGCTTAGGACAAGCACTTTCCTGGTATTCACCCTACTTCAGGTGAACATTTATAAAATGTGAGCAACGGGGTGCCACGTCATGAGTTAGGAATGAGTTATCCCTCTGGGATCCAATTTATTTCCCTACTCAACTCTGCCATAAGTTGGGCTGAGCTGTGTGTGAAGGGAGCCAGTATGAGGGCTGGAGACAAAGAGTCATCTTTTGCCCTTGTTCTCTGTTTCTTTCATTGGTTAGGAATAAAACAGATGAGGAGCCAGGTTACATCAAGAAATGCTGCAAGGGGTTCTGTATTGATATCTTGAAGAAAATTTCTAAATCTGTGAAGTTTACCTATGACCTTTACCTGGTGACCAATGGGAAGCACGGCAAGAAAATCAATGGCACCTGGAATGGTATGATCGGAGAGGTGAGTGTTGGAAGCAAGGTCCTTCCATTTCTTAGCTCCTTTGTTTCAATAGAAAACATGCTCATGTTACACGTGTCATAAAACATAAAGCAGCAAAGAGTCATGGCTGTTGCCACTATACAGAGAAAATCAGCACCAAGCTGCAGGTGTTGGTGGCCCCAGGATCCCTGCAGGGTCTCATGGCAGCCTTGTCCTTTGCCCCAGGTGGTCATGAAGAGGGCCTACATGGCGGTGGGCTCGCTCACGATCAACGAGGAGCGCTCCGAGGTGGTTGACTTCTCCGTGCCCTTCATAGAGACTGGCATCAGCGTCATGGTGTCACGCAGCAATGGGACCGTCTCACCTTCTGCCTTCCTGGGTGAGTGACGTGCCGGCTGGTGTGAGGGAAATGTGTGGAGCACAGGCAGATGCAGGTGCCATGACCTGGTTCTTTTAGCCAGGAGGTGGTTTTCTGGGAGTTTCTCTAAGGCAGGGATTTTATTCTGGAGGCTTCAACATTAATGATTCTCAAACCTAGAAGTGGAAGAACTCCCCTTCCCCCAAAAGAAGGAAGTTATGATACCTTTTGAGGAAACTGCTGGCTGGTTGCTGTGGTCCTCCTTCCTACCACTCACTCACTCATTTGACTTTGAACATCCCAGACTGTGATCTTGCTCCATCCTGGAACTCAGTTTCCTCATTTCTACAAGGAGGTATTTTAACTGCTTGATCTCTAAGGCTGCTTCCTGCTTTAATCATTTCTAAATCTGGATA
>NW_004567137.1:12711322-12749814 GCF_000260355.1 Condylura cristata
TTTTTTTTTTTTTTTTTTTTTTTTTTTTTTGTGGAGCACTGAGAGCAAAGGATTGGGAAGTAAAAAATCACCTTGAAACTAGAAGGTTGGGGAGTCGGGAAGGCTCACTTAGATGTACACAAGCTATAAGCCCTTAGGCGGGTCACGCATGCTCTAAAGGACGTCAGCCTTCTTTCCGTGAGAATATTGGAAAAGATAGTGACTAACATTTCTTTAAGCTCTATCCAGGGAGGGAAATGATTCAATTAGTGTACTGCATCGTGGAGTTATAGGTTCTATAGAATTTTTTTGTGAATCATTCGATTTTTCTCAGCTAACATTACTTAGCACAAAGAAAATGCTTATCCAGCCAGTTTTATGTGAATTGTTATTAAATTGTATGTTCTTATAGACATGAATCCTCATAGAAGCTTTGTGTATTTTATTTGCTTTTATTCGTCTACAATGATACGAGGAACATTAAAAGATATGAGGAAAACTACATTCCAAATCTAACCGTGTCAGTCTAGCACCAGCTTTAACTGGAAAGGTCATTAGTACATCAGAGTAGCCTTAGAATGGAACAGAAATGGCAGGCAAGTTGTGAGTGTAAACCTCTGTGTATGTGGTGTGTGTGTGTGTGTGTGTGTGTGTGTGTGTGTGTGTGTGTGTGTGTGTAAGAAGAGCAGTTTTACAGCTAGTTAACTTCAGAGATTAGGGAAGCTCACATGTTCCAGTCTGCTGTGTTGTATGCTAGGCAGTCTTATATATCCTTTAATTATATTATCTCTTTAGTACTATTATGAAACCCATCTTGTAGCATGGGCAACAGAAGATTGAACAGAACAGTTTTCCAGCAGTCTCTGAGCTAGTCACAGGCAGACCCAGGATTAAAACCCCATGTGTCTGCCTTGAATGTCAGGGTTCTAGTATATAGATGACATGGGTCATCTGAGAGTTCAGGTTCCAAATCAGGAGCCACTGTGCAGGGAGGCGACTAACGAGGGGTGCAATATGATGACAACACCCAGTATATCTCTACTGATAACCTGGCCCAGCCATCTTTTAGATGTGAAAGGACCTTGATCTCTGTGTTAGGGTTACTGAAGAATGAGTATAGTAATCCCATAATGAAGGGATATGCTTGGGACTTTGGAAAATGTGGTTGAAAATGTATGTAGTATTTTGTGTATTGAATATACCTTCTTCCCTGCCCCTCAAAGGGTTTGCACATCACAGAGTGGGTTGTGCTTTATCAGGGCTCTTTTTAACTTGATGAAGTGACCAGGTTTTGATCTTCCCTTGGGAGATTAACAGTAAAGTAGATGTCAAAGTAAGAAAACATTTTCTAATTGCCAGGTGGTTTTTCCTCCCTTTCCACTTCATCTTTATTAATGATTTGGAAGATGGAGAAAACAGCATGTTGATTCACTTAGTTACAAGTCTGCAATGTGATGTGACAGCTAAAATGGCCGTAACTATTTTAAGACACAATTGAGGGAGCATTATCTCCTAGGACAGAATAGTGATTGTCCCTTTTTAAAGGTTTTCCGAGAGATGGCTCCTGGGATGGAGTGTTCAATTTCTGGACACCTCCAAGCTGGAGAGATTTAGATCATCTGGCAGGGACTCAGCAGAAATGATTAAAGAAAGCATGTATGGGACATTTCTGCTGTCTTGTGTCACCATGTCACCCCAACCCTGTCACTGGCAGCAGGGAATAGTTTGTCATTTTTTTAATAACAGCTAAGGCATGTTCCCTTGTCACCTGCTAAGTTCCCTCTGACTACAGATACTCATATTCAATGTGAAAGGATATTTTTTTAACATCAAATTATAGTCTTGTCCTCTAATAATGTCACATAAAATAAACCACATCAAAGTGTACTGAAGAAGTAAATCTAGGCTGGAAAGTTTAAGTGAAGCAAGTCAAGGGGACAAGGAAATAGCCCACTGCAATCATTACTGACTCAAGTCACAGCTAATGTAGTAAATACGCCTGGAGAGGATGAAGTTAGCCGAAAGGCTGGGAAGCACAGGGAGACCTTATCCGGTCGCCACTGTGTGGTGCAGCCACAGAGCAGGGAACACAGCCCGAGACCCAGGCCTCTCTATGCTCTTACTCCATGCCTTGTACTTCGGCCAGTCGTGCCATTTATCAAAGGACCCAGATACTGGTCCAGTCATGGCAGATGGCAGAAACTGTCAACACTGTTCCTCATGTGTTAGAAAGAAAATAAACCTTGACTTGCGCACACACAGACATGGCCTCAGATACTTCCTGGAGCCAAACCCTGGCCTCTAAAGGGACACACACCCTTATGGCTTGTTGTTCCAGAAAATGCCTCCTCCTGCAGTGAGAGAATGACTCAGACCCCATCTGCCATCTTTGTTTTTTTTTTTTACTTTTTTATTTTATTTTAAAGATTTATTTATTTATTCATACAGAACTGGGGTATAAGCCAGAGATGTGGAGGGTGAGAGGATTCACCAGAGACAGAGTGGGGAGCAGAACAGGCAGATCGATGAAGTATATTGCTGAGGGGAGCATCGGGTGGGTCAGGAGAGGTCTGCCATGCCATGTGGTCACCTCTGGGGCAGGCGGGGATCGAACTCATGCAGAAGTGGCTTTAGCTTCTCAGTGCTGTGCTTTAACCCGCTGCACCACCAGGGAGGGCCTGTTTTGTTTTTTAAAGATTTATTTATTTAGACACACAAAACTGGGGTACAGGCCAGAGGTGCAGGGGTAGTGAGAGGAGTCATCAAAGACAGACTGGGGAGCAGAACAGGCAGATCAACGAAGTATGTTGCTGAGGGGAGCAGCGGGCAGGAGAGGTCTACTCCACTATGTGGATCACCTCTGGGGCCCGGGATCCAATTTGCACTGAAGCAGCTGCAGCTGGCTTGCAGTGCTGCATCTTATCCTGTTGCACCACCAGGGAGGGCCTGCCATCTTTGTTAACCCGAACATCAATGTTTTCCTTCCCAGAGCCCTTCAGTGCTGACGTGTGGGTCATGATGTTTGTAATGCTGCTCATCGTCTCGGCTGTGGCTGTCTTCGTCTTCGAGTACTTCAGCCCTGTGGGTTATAACAGGTGCCTCGCTGATGGCAGAGGTAAGTCACCTTGCTGTGGTTTCCTAGTTCTTAGTTCCAACATCTTTGTGCCCACCTCACAGTTTGCTTTCTGCCTCCTCTCTCCACTGCTCCGTTTCTGAAAGTAAACCCTTTGCCGGACACATCAGCGGCCCTGAGACTCATGACAAACACCCTAATGAAGATGTTAGCTTGAGTCTGGATGTCCCCTCCTTAGTTCATGCCAGACCCCAGCCAGGTTTCACCCTTAGGGGACAGAGAGGAAAGCTGGCAGGAGATATGTCACCTCACTGTGTCAGAGGAACTGTTTTGACCACCTTGGGCTATGAGCAGTCTGTCTGAACAGATGGACTAACAAGGCAGATTATGTCCATATATTAAGAGTAAGAAAATAGGCCACCCCAGCCAAAAGGTGGGCAGTAGTGGCCGGAAGGATTCACCATGGCCGACAAGCACCCTGTGATACGAGGTCCCTCCTGTGTTCCTGGCTCAGCTCCTCTGTCAGGAAGTAGAAAAAGGAATTGGGGGCATGAAATGAAATGGCTGAGAGAGGCCAGTTCTCCCCCTAAATGCTCCTGGGAATAGTTCAGTTTCCTGGGTGTGAGGGCTGACTGCGTGTTTGAGGCATTTATGAGACTTTTCACAAAAAGTTCACTAGGTTTCTGAGAGGGACTACGAGATCCCTGACAATAGCTTCTTCCATCTTCCTAAACCCCCAGGCTTAGAGTATATTCTTCTTTTTTATTTATTTTTTTCTTTTTGACTCTTTATACTGGAATCATACTTCCAAGAAGAAAAATGCTCAACCTCAGCTACACTTCCCAGTGGGGCACTTCAAAGGCAGAGCTGTTTAGGCCTCCAACTTTCTCACGTACCGATCCACTGCGTCTGGAAAGGCTTGGGCCACTCTGCTTCAGAATAGTGGTTGTCTGCTTTGCTGCCCATTAGAACAACCAGCCCACCCATGCCAGTTTAATGAGAATCTCCTGGGGGGTTGGGGGGTGGTGTGCCAGGCAGCAGGATTTTATAGAACCCCCCCTGGTATTTGTGAAAATCCCCAGGCAGCCTGGGAGCTACCATCACACTCAAAGGTTTCCAGGGATAGACCTGTCTTCTTTGCTTGGTGTGTTTTGGGTGAAGGTTTGCCATCTCCACAACGCAGCACAGACAGGAGAGTCCCACCGGTGCCACAGGGTCCTCCAGAGCCCATGGCCTCCTCTTCATCTCAAGGGGCTTTAGTAAGGAGAACAACTGAGGAACACACACATGCACATACACGTACCAATGTCAAGAGGGTGTGCCTCTCCCCTGCCTCTCCCCCTCTGCTCCCTTCCCTCCTCCTTGAAGAACAAAGAGGCTGAAAATCCAGACACAAAGTGCAGAGCAAGGCTGGCAATCACTCACCGTCCCAGAGGATGCTGCTTGTCTTCACAAGGAATTCGCCAAGGGGCCACTTTCAGCAGCAAGTCTCCTTGGGGTGTTTTACTGTGTACAAAAGTCTGATTTATAAATGACTTCCGAGTTGCACATCTGCTCCGTGAAATACGGCCCATGGGCACAGATGTGCGGGCACAGTTAGGTGCTGGGCTCAAGAGGTGCCATCACTGGTGATTTAGTTGGCTGGGCAGGTGGTCCCAGCCTCACTGAGAACCTGCCAGGATGTGTGCTAACGTGACCTCAAGTTGGGTGGGTGGATGATCCCCTCTGCTGGGGAGGGACATTGTGCCTTCAGGACCTCGCCCTCACTGAGCAGAGAAAGCAGAGAGATCTGATCAGAAGCGTTGGCACTGTTGTGTAAAGGGTGGGTGGACAGTGGGCCCACCGGTGGCAAATTCTGCACCAGGGATGGTATTCTTTTTTTAAGACTTATTTAAAGACTTATTTATCTATACATACAGAACTGGGGTGCAAGCCAGAGGTGCAGGGGCAGTGAGAGGATTCACCAGAGACAGAGTGGGGAGCAGAACAAGATCGATGAAGTACACTGCTGAGGGGAGCAGTAGGCAGGTCAGGAGAGGTCTGACGCGCCATATGGGCCAGGGATTGATCTTGCACTGAAGTGGCTGCAGCCAGCTTGCAGTGCTGCGTCCTTGCCCATTGTGCCACCAGGGAGGGCCCCAGAGATGATATTTAATAGACTGTACCCAGAAACACATTGCTACAACATTTAGATTATGAGAAACTTGCTGTTTCTGCCCTTTTTGGTATGTACCGATACCATGGCTATGAGGTGGTGTCTCTGTGGGCTTCTGAATTACCAGTCCTTGGTGTCAGTGATGCTGAGCACTTAGAGCTCAGAACTCCCTCTGGCTGGAGGCAGAAGAGAGAGTCGACTGATGACAAAGTCAGAGAGGGCTTACACAGGCAGGTCCAGTGAGCTCTCGCTGTATCGGAGCTGTTCCATAGGCCAGGGCGCGAGGGGAAGAAGGACCAGCTCAGCTAATCGACAGGGGAACCTCAGTCCTAGAATACAGGAATTAGATTTGGCGGACAACTTAAACCAGCTGGGAAGTAGACTGAGCTCAGGAGCCTCAGCAAAGAGCACAGCCTTAAGCCACACCTTGGTCTTGGCCTCCCAGACTCAGTGGATCCGGTGGGGCCCTGCTGTACCAGAACTGCCGACTGTGAAGTAGATTTGCTTTAAGTTGCTCAGCACCGAAAGGTGGTGGAAGGAAGTCAGATGGTTGTCTTTCCACCCACAATACATGAGGCAAAGCCAAGGGTCTGTGACGTTCTGTGTGGCCTCCTTACTATTCTTTTTCACAGAAGCTGCTACCGTAGGAAAAAGTAATATTGAGAGGTATCAGCCCTGGAGTGGAGTAAGCCTAGTTTCCAGATATTTGAGTGTGAATTCTAGAAGCTAAAGAAAGCTCCTTTCCCCTGAGTGTGTTCAGCCCAACATCAGTGCCAATAAAATTGGAAGGGGCTCTACAACGACAGTGGGGAAGATGACACACCTTCCTGGCCAGTCTTTTTTGAACTTCAAATTCTTTCTTGGTAGATACAGATAAGAAAAAAAAAATAGAAACAACAGTAATGAGAACACAAGCGTGAGGCTCCATCGTGGGTCGTTGCCATGGTTTGTCGGTTTTTATGTGACATAAGTGCCTTGGATACAAAAGCGCAGGAAGCTGACCCCTTCTGTGCCCTGGCTGAGTTGTTTGATGAGTTGGAGCAAACTCCCCCCCCCCCCCAAAGTGCTGGCCTTTCTCCTAGAGAACACTCTTCTGCCTTTTTAGGTCCCAGGAGGAGACAAACGCTCCATGTGAAAAATTGTGATCTGGGTCTTACTTGGTGGAGTTTCTGCTCTGAGCAGGAACATACCAGTTCTGGGAACATGTGGGTTTAAGCAGAACTAGCAACTCAGTCTGAACTTCCTGCCCTGTCTTTTCCTCACCTCAGAGCCCGGCGGCCCATCCTTCACCATTGGCAAAGCTATTTGGCTGCTCTGGGGCCTGGTGTTCAACAACTCCGTCCCTGTGCAGAACCCAAAGGGAACCACCTCCAAGATCATGGTGTCCGTGTGGGCCTTCTTCGCTGTCATCTTCCTGGCCAGCTACACTGCCAACTTAGCTGCCTTCATGATCCAAGAGGAGTATGTGGACCAGGTGTCTGGGCTGAGCGACAAAAAGGTAAGGGCTGGTTGTAACCTTTTGGTCTTCTCTTAATGCCACTCTGGGTCACACTCAGCATTCACACAGACCTGCTCATTTTCGAAAGTTCTAGAATTGACAGCTCTCTCCTGTGTTTCCTTACATTGGGATATAGAAGCAGCAGTCAGTTTCCCTACTGAAAGAATACCGCTTCACATTCGCCTTCTGATGTGTGAAAGGCTGTGACGCAGGTGCCCTGGGCTTGCAGTTGGGGGCCTTGCTGTGATCGGCTCGCTGACCATGGGGGCCGCTTGCCGGATACACTTGGGAGGCCTATCAGTGCCGGGCTGCCCACTCGGTGTGCTGTTAGGGGACCCCTCTGTGCACCCATGTGGAGGGCACCCATCCATGATGGCCTTTCCTCCCTCTGGTGTGGTGTTGTGCTGTGAGGTTCCCTCAATTCCCCTGGACACGGGCGCCTCAGCGCCAGGCAGGAGGGGCGCACACTGGGCCCCGATGACAAGTAACCACTATTTAACTAGATGATGCTCAGCGTGGGGCCAAGGGGTGGCTTGCCCAGTACCATTTGCAGGCTTTCTGCCGGCCTGAGCAGTTGTGAGGAGCAGCAAAACTTCTGCTGGCTTCCATCTTTGTTGGGGGAGGATGCGCAGATCCCTTCGTAAGTGCCTTCTGAGTTCAGGTCCTCCTGAAGCCTCGGTTTCCTTGGGAGTCAAGGAGCTCCCTGAATATAGCGGTTTCCCTCATTGGTGTCCATGAAGCTCCCAGATACGCCACGGTGATTTTCATTTACAACAAATGTCCTGCTCTGTGTCTCCTTGAGATCTGGGAAGTGCGATTACAGATGGGTCAGGGTCTAATGTGAGTTAGATTTCCTCAAGATAAGTCTTTCAATACTTGGCAAATGGTCCTAGAAGCGTAAATAGGAGAAGCTGTTCTCCTGGAGGGCTCAGGTTCTGATTTCTCCGTCTACTCACCTCTACACAGCAAGAATAGTCCAGGGCCTGGAAGGAAGATCAGACGCTTACGCTTATCATTCGTCTATGCCTTGTTCACTCTTTCCATCTTTGTATTTCGCTCTTTGATTTGTCTTCCATTCTCCTTGATATTTATCTTCCTTAAAAATGTTGCCTCTCTTGTGTTTCCTTCTCCCCTACTTCATTCCCTTTAATTTACTTCTTTTCCCTGATGATTTACTCTGCTTTTATTCATATTCCTTCATTATTCATTTCGGTTTTAAGCCCTTCTCTCATTGTTCCTCTATCAGTTTCCTTTCTTCATCATTATGATCATCTTAGAAAATGTGAGTGAAAATCCCCCTTCACTCCAGTGGGCCCCCACTTCTCATACCTCTTTCTGTAACTTGAGCAGGAATGGGATTAAGGATACACTCAGGAAGTTGGACATGGCATAGGTTAGCTGGACTACCTCCATCCTAAAACCTGCAGTGGACCATCTCACAAATCCAGGGTGTTGCTGGGGGCACAGCAGCCCTGCTCATGTCAGGACAGAGAAGCGGTGTGCAGAGCACATGCTTTCCCACCGTGTGGCCAGAGTGTGGCTGTGCAGTAAATGACTCGGCGGACATGTGGAGAGCTAGAGCCCTCTTGGGACTGTAGGCTGCTAGTGGGGGACCCACCATATTTATCACATGGCTTTCTTCAGGTCACTCTGACAATTGCTTAGGACATTGTATTTATCACCCTCTACTCTCATGGGCCACCCAGTGACAGCTGGATGATTTCCTACTTGAATTATGCACAGTTGACAGGAGATTGCTTTTCTTTCTGTGGTTTTTGTGTTCAAACTAGAGTGGCTGTGATCTGTTACAGTCCGCCATACCATGTCAGTTACATTCTAGAATGTTGGATCCATTGGTAGCTCGCTTAAGGAACTTCAGTGGCTCCATTGCATATAGAATAACGATGACTCCCCCACCCCCCCAGGGTGCCTTTCCGGGCCTTTACCAGTAGTTTCCAGTGGCTCTAGCTCATCAGTCTCCTATGAGACTATAGATCAAGCCTTGGGTGACAGTGTCTTATGTTCTAACCATCAACTGTCTGCATCTGCCTGGGGTGTCCTGACTTCTTCATTCACCCAACTCCTACTAAAACCTCAAGACCCAGATCAGCAGTCCCTTTACTTGTGGAACTTTCCCTAGTTCATGTGGGCAAGAGCCACTCTCTCCTCCATGAATTGTGGTAATGATTCATGCCTGTAATGCTGCAATCATCTGGACCTGACAGTGAGCCCCTCCAGGGCAGGGGCCATAATAACTAGGTTGTTATGACTAAAAACAGCTGTGGAGAGAAAGGTTATATTTATTTACAAGCCTCTTGCACAAAGAGAGCAGTGGACTAGCCATAGAGGCAAAGAGTTACAAGAATTCGTTGACAGCAATGTGATTTGATATGAGTTTCAAATATATTTCATAACTTTGCAGTGACAAAATAGTAAAGTGTAAGCATCTGCGAAGGAAGTGTCAACATCAGTTACATAATTAAAGAAAACATATATGTAACTAATGACATAAGCTACAGAGCAGTGTCAGAAACTGTTACATAAAACACAGAATTTTCTGAAAGTACACTTAAAATGCAAAATTCTTGTTAGTGTTACTCAAAAATGCCTAAGGAAAACAAAGTCTTGGAGCTGTTTGCATGAGAAGAAATGTATTTTGTGAATTACATAAAGTCTTCCAAACAGTAACATTGAACATAGAAATGGGTGCTTTAAAAGATGCCTTTTTCTGTATAGTTAGTTTCATCAAAGAGAGTAACATTTCCATGGAGAGTGTCCCTAAACTGTCCCTTTGAACTAGCAAAACTCGGACAGCATCGGGCATCACCCACATACTCAGATCAAAGGAACAATATCTTGGAGTGATGCCAAGTCTTGATAGTCATTACGTTGATCTACTATAAAAATTATCTTTAATTTTATGGCAGAAGATAGCTCCCAGCTCTCATTTATGTTAAGGTATACCAAAGCAGCAAGTTCAGAGTTATATTTCCATGAAAACCTACTTTGGGGCTCCTTTCTACTGGATGGCTTCCATTTCACAGGCGTGCACGCCATCAGCAAGCTCAGAATTGTTCCACAGGGGTGCTGTAACTAAATATGGGTGCGAGTTCTAACATTTAGCAGCTCTACTGTACATTCTCCCATTTCCCCCAGTGGGAGGAGGAGGCTGTCAGGAAGCTGGTGACATCTTTCTTCTCTTAACAAAGAGCCCTCACGCTGAGTCTCCTACTTCTCCCGCATCCAGTTGGATTTCTCATTCTACAGTTGGCCAAACACAATCTGGAGAGGAGAGAGCTCCGTCAGGGGAAGGGGGCGGCCTATTTCCAGTACACTGTGTGTGTTACACAGATGTTACATGGATCTCTGTCCCACCGGCTTGATTATCCCCACTTTACAGTCGAGGACACAGAGACTCTGGGGAGTTTAGTCACTTCCCTGGAGTCCCACGTTAGCGAGTGACAAAGCCGAGGTTCGCCTCCTTCTGTGTGTGTTGGATTCTGATCATTTTGCAGGGGGGTCCCCCTGGAAGCCAGCCCAGGCAGGGTGCTGCCATAGCTAAGGACGATGTCCACTGCCTGTGTCTTTCCCTGCCCTCTCACCTGGTGGCTCTGTCACCATTTGTCACTGTTGTCAGCAGCACACAGGAACCACCTTCATAGCTACTTCTACTGCTACTAATAAGAACGATTATCCAGGGTGTTACTGTAACTCCAGCAGTAATGTCTCTGCTCAGATTTTTGGTTCACCTCGCAGGAGCCAGGCGTAACGCCAACCACATTACATAGGTTGCCTTATGTAATGTTGCTATGAATATCTCCACTGTGGATGAGGAAACTGAATGGGGAGATGAAGTCATTGCCTTCCCATGTTCACGGCCCCCTGTCGACCCGGCACAGCATGGGCCGTTTCCACTTAATTCCCCTTTCTCCCTGCTCTCCCCCCACCTTGCTGATCCTTTCCCTCTATGAAAAAGCAGGAACTGATGAACTGACCCATGATAATTAGCTAGCACTTTAATATTTGCACTTGATTTAAAAGGCATGACTTTAAATAGAGGATGGTGGGGATTTCCAGTGTGTGGGCAGGCTAATGGCCCTCAGATTGACTTCAGCCTGGGCTGGCATGACCCTGAGCTGCAAGTTCCCATGGGAGAGTGGGAGAGGGGTCAGTGAAGGAAGCCTGTGGGGAAGCAGGGGCAGCAAAGGGCATGAAAGGCTGCAGTGTGGCCTCCGGCTCCTGAGACCAGCTGACTGCTCCCTGTTCACTCCTTCCTGCCATGATGGATTCCCCCTGATGTGATGGATTCCCCATCACATCATGCAGTTTCTTTCCTTAAGGACCCAGAAGTACTTGATTCACTTTGGAATATCAAAAAGGCGCTGGTCTATTTAATGAGGGTGCCTGTCTTGCTGGCACCTTGCACTAATCAGAATGACTTGATGGATTCTATCAGGACTCGTGGCTTTCTGGGCAGTGGTTATCCTGGGATTCGGAGAGGCTCCGTAGGGTATGGCAGTCACCTCATAATCTTTTGGGTTGGAAAGGGTATGACTTTTAAGCTAGTCTGCACACAGTAAGTCTGTGCGTGCTCCAGAGGAAAACCAATGTGCCAAGGAGCCTCCTCACACCACGACAACATGGGAGTGTTTGCATGTGACAGATGAGTCCCTGCACCCACTGTGCCTGTGTGTCTTCACATGCCCTGCTGAAAGCCAAAGGCAGGCCCCCTCCAATATGTCACCCACGATCGAGGCTGACGAGCAAAATTAGCTTGCTGAGGAAACCAACTCCCTGGGGCCTCCAGGTAGCTGAGCAAAATTAGGGTGTGATGTATGATGTGGAGTTGTCTGGGGCCTTCAGAGGAAATGGTCTTCTTGAAACAGCTGTGGAGGAGAGGTCTGAGGACTTGACAAGAGAAGGGAACTCATACCGGAGTGTACAGGGCCCAGGACATGCACAGCTGTGGGAGGAACACCTGCTCTCTGTCACTTAACCGGCCCAGCCAACCTGACCCTGTCCATGAACCACGGCCCCACTGTATGGCCCTCAGTCCTGCCATGAGGCCTCCTCCCCATGGATCCAGGACAGATCCCTGGGGTTTGACCCCCTGGTTTTCATCAGGGACAGCTCTCACCTCCTCTCTGACACCATGTCCTCCCCAAAGGTCCCTTTGGACCCTCATTCCCAAGGGAGGAAGTCATGGCCCCAGCTCAGCATCTTGGAGACTTTGCAGATATCACCCCTCACCCTAGCATCTGTAGCCCACACGGTTCTTTTCTCTCCTTCTGGTCGTAGCATCAGACTTCCATCCTCCCCCCTCCCTGAATGACCACCTGCTTTCTGACATTCCCACTTCCATGCAGGACACCTGCCCTCTGATCAGACTTTTGGGGCCTGCCATGGGTTGACTGGTTCCCCCCACCCCAGTAACCCCTGTCACCTGTGAGTGTGATCTCATTTGGGACAAAAGATCTTTGCAGGTGTAACTAAGTTAGGGGTCTCAAGATCAGATCACCTTGGCTTATCCAGGTTGATGCCAAATTCAAGGAGGCCATGTGTCCTAATAAGAGAAAGGCAGAGAAGAGGAGAGGACTGTTGCAGCCCCCAGCAGCTGGAAGAGGCAAGGAAGGAGTCTTTGTAGGTACACAGGCCTGCCGACATCTTGACTTGGACTTCTGGTCACCAGGATTGTGTGAGAAGGTCTGCATTGCTCGAAGTCACTGTATTCCCTCAAGTTCATGGCCTTGTTATGGCAGCCTTGGGACGCTCATGCAAGCCGCTGTGACCCTCACTCAGAGCGCCTTGCATGCTGAGACTTCAGTGCTGCTTCTCCTTGCCTCCATCTCCTTTCTCAGCCACCTTGCTCGTCCTCCCCAAGGGGGAATTTCCTCTAGTACAGCTGGCTCAGCTCTTCTTTTCCCTTCTCTCCTTTGCCTAGAGGAGACCATCCCAGCCACAGGGAGATTTGTGGAGATATGTTTCCCATGCAGAGGGAGTCTTCTCCACGCTGCTTAGTTTTTATGGGGATGATAAAAGCCCAAGTGTCACGGCATGCTCCATTTTGCTCTGTCCTTGAGCTGTTGTTAGTTTCACACAGTGTAGTGTGCAATCCAGGGGCACACTTGCCACAGAACCTTCTACTAGCCCTCTGGGTCCTAATGTCATTGTCAAAGGGAGCTTGAGGACAGGTTTTGTAAGATGTGTGGTTTGCACAGCTCTTTTTCAGGAAGATACTATCATCCTGCCTTTCTCTTACTCTGGACAGTGTGACACTGTTCAGATCACAGAACCAGAAGGGACTTTATCAGGACATGTGGCATTTTTCTTGTCAAAGACAAACAGGTGTCTTCCTTCTACATGTTTTTCTTCATGAGCATGGCGTATTACATTCTGAGTTGTGCAGAATGCACACTCCTGTGGATGGATGTAGTGTATGTAGCTACCTATAGCTCTCTTGATGGCTGATCTGGCATCTATCATCCATCTAGCTATCAAGCTTTATCTAATCTCCATCTTTCAAAACTGCATAATGATAACAAGAGACTGCATTTTTAGGAATGTACGGTGCCATGTGAGGAACACTAGCTGTGCAAAGTGGATCTGAGCAAGGTTGTCTTTGTTTTTTATTTTTTTAAGATGATTTATTTATGCATACAGAACTGGGGTCAGAGGTGCAGGGGTGGTGAGAAGATTCACCAGAGACAGAGTGGGGAGCAAAACAGGTGGACTGATGAAGTACACTGCTGAGGGGCGCAGCGGGCGAGACAAGGGCGGTCTGCTACACCATGTGGGTCACCTCCCTGGCTGGGTATTGAACCCACATTGAAGTGGCTGCAGCCAGCTTCGCAGCACAGCACGTTACTCCCTTGTGCCACCAGGGAGGGCCCCCCCAAGGTTGTCTTTCTTACCTGGAAAAAGAAGAAAGTTGTGTTGCAAACTTTTTGAGAAATGAAACCTCTTTTGAGAAACATCTTTTTGAGAAATGAAACAAAATGGAAGGAAGGGAAAAAAAGGGGAGGGAGGAAGGGAAGGGGAAGGTAAAAAGGAAGAAGGAGGAAAACAACAAAGAAAAGTCAAAGAAGGCATCTATGCCTTCTCTTGGGCTCCAACCACTCGCCATTACGCTTCTCTGTCTCTAAGCATAGCACCTTGTCCTTGAACTTCCAGGACATCAAGACCAGGAGGAGCTAGTGAGTGTTGCTTTGAACTGGTCAGATCATTGAGTGTGTTGTGGCCTTCCTGAGTGTGTTGTGGCCTTCCTGAGTGCGTTGTGGCCTTCCGGTTGGGCCTCTCCCCATCCAGCTGTCTCTCCCAGGTTTGGAAGAGCAGGGCTTGGGGAATTCCCAGGGAAGTTTGAAGCTGCTGCAGTCCTGTGAAAACCCATGTGACCTCACTGACCCTCACAGACACTTAATTCAATCTGAAGTTTATTATTCACATCAAAGAAAAATTAAGAATTTATCCACATCCTTTTCTTTCTGATGGAAAGCAGAGATGATAAATAAGTATTTAAACACAAGAGGACTGAGCTTTTTATCTGCTCGCTAAATTTTAACGTGGGTTGAGGATTTATTAAGAATTAGTGTTTAAAAAAAAAAATTAGTGTTTCTCTTCTGAGCAACTGAGTTCCAGGCCTTTGAGATAAATTAATGTGGCCATGAAAATTTATATGTGGCCAAAGGCATCAGGCCTAAAATGAATCAGATATTAGAGCTGCCAACATAGTATTCTCGGTAAAAACTGTGACCTGCGTTCTGCTCTAGATTTTTGCGCATGCTTTGACCTCTCTGCCCTTTAGGGTTCCCCTGCTCCCCACCATGGTGGCCAGAGCGTACAGGGAGTTGGTGACCTCGAGCAGCCAACTACACTCTGGAGCCCTGTGCACAGCTATGCGCGCGCTGGTCTGCAGGGGGATGAGGTGGGAGTCGCAGGGCTGAGATCACAGGGCCATGCGAGTGTCCTGCCCACGCGGGTCACATGAGCCTACACTCTGCTGACACAGCACACACATTCCTCTGGGGGGCTGAGGGGAGTGCTGGTGAGAAAGCTGGGCCACTGAGCCAGTGGGATCAAGTAGAAGGGAGAAGAAAGTGGGTCCTTCAGGTGCAGAGTGCAGATTGGCTGGGCCTGCGCCAGGAGGCAGAGTCGGGCGTGGATGGGGCTCTCAGGCCCTCTCCTTGCAGACACTATTGTTAGTCTGCGACTGAAGGTCTTTTTAGCAGACACGGGCAGGAGTGCCTGCCAGGGTGTAGGATCTTGCGGCACCCTGCTACGTGAAGCAGGATTGTCCTCCAGGCTGGGGATAAGAGCAGAGGTACGAAAGCTCCCCTTCAGCAATCCCTGCCAGGAGGCAGCCAGAAAAGCAAAAGCCTAGCAAGGGTTGACCCCCATAGGGAGAAAGTACTAGAGAGCCAGCACAAAGGAAATGCATTTTCTTCCACCCTCCTTGACACTCCTGAAGGCTGGTGTGCAGAGCTGGTGCTCACCCCTGTAGTCAGACTGGAGAACAGCTGGCCTTGCATCCATGCCTGAGGTGGGGGTACCTTACCGCACCCTATCACCTGGTGAGTGGCCCAACACCCCCCAGTGGTTAAGCAAGTCTGTGTTCCTGTCCAGATAAGACTCCCAAGAAAGAGGGAGTCCATATGGCTGAGACTGGAGGGTCCCCTGCCCAAAGAACAAGGCATCAAAAGTGGGGTGTCATCACATGGAGGAGCTGAAGCGGCTGGTGGAAGTGACCAGCTGCCCTGAGGGGGTAGCAGGCCCAGGCCATCACACACTCTCTGGAGAAACCAAGCCCTCAGCACTGAATGCCTGCCAGGCAGAGGGTGAGGATGGCCAGGTCACCACCACGCACGCAGAGGGGCTTCCCTGCCTACATGGCGCCGCCTCTTCCTGCCCCCAGTGCCTCTGTGCACCCCTGAGAGCAGCTGGAACACAGGATCCAGAAGAGCTGGCTTGGCTTTGGTTTTTATTTCTTGGCTAGATGATAGCCATGGGGGCCACCTCTGCCCCTTTACCTTTGCTCTTACCTCTTACCTTTTTTTTTTAAGATTTATTTATTTGTGTATACAGAACTAGGATACAGGCCAGAGGTTCAGGGGCGGTGAGAGGATTCACCAGGGACAGAGTGGGGAGCAGAACAGGCAGATCGACGAAGTACACTGCTCAGGGGAGCAGCAGGCGGGTCAGGAGAGGCCTGCCATACCCTGTGGGTCACCTCAGTGGGCCTGGGGATAGAACTCATGCAGAAGTGGCTTTAGCTTCTTAGTGCTGTGCTTTAATCCACTGAGCCACCAGGGAGGGCCCGCTCTTACTATTTTTTACATGGCATTACTTCTAGTAAGGTAGCATTGGTTCACAACATGGCATAAGTGTTAGGGGCACAGGTTCACACCGCTCAGATGTATGTGACCAGAGCACACCACTACTGAAGCCCCCATGGTCTTCCACACAATCCACTGGGGCCCACCCTCTCCCTTTGGTTAGATCTCCAGGGTGGTTTGGTCTAATTTTGTGTGTTCCTTTGCTTCATTTCTTTTTATTCCACGTGAATGGAAGAGGCCTCAGGTATCTCATTCTCCTGAATTTTTTCACTGAGCATAATCCTTTCCAGTTCCATCCATGTTGACGCAAATGGCAATGTTTCCTCTTTCTGTGTGGCCAAGTAGAATTCCACTGCGGATGTAGGGCGCATCTTCTTCATCCGCCTCTCTCCTTCTCTTGTTTGCCCTTGTTACTGAACATCACTGACCATTTAATGAGCATATGTTGTGTGCCATGCCTGTTGTTAGTCTTTGCATCTGTTGCTTCTTAGTCCTCTTACCCACCCCTGCAGACATAATTTTACAGATGAGGGGAGTAAGTTGAAGGGTACAGAAAATTCACACACTGCCATGTAGGAAGTGAAGCTGTCAGGATGTGGTCCAGGCAGAGGTAGCTCCAGAGCCTGCTACATCCACTACTATAGCTGTGGCATCTCTGTGTGGACACAAGGATGGAGGGATATGCTTCTAGAGGAATCCACTCGAGGAAACAGAGCCAGCCAGCCCTCCTGTCCTGGAGACCCTCTCTGAACTAGCTTCTGGGAGTCTCACTCAAGCAGATGATAAAGGAACTCCTTGAACCCAAATGTTCCTACTCTGCACCCATCTGTGAGGGCCAGGCACCTACAGGAGACTTCTGTTCACCTGAATCTCGGTGTGTCTCCAGCATAGGCGGCTCCATTGGCTTCATTTCTGTGTTCACAGCCCCTCACATACTCGCTTGACGAGAGTAGTGACCCACATTGATGTGGATGCTGCAGGGTCTTTCTTCCAGGAAGCAACCAATGTATTTATTTATTTAATCTGGTTAGAAAACAGAAGAGCCTTCTCTCAGGTGTCTTCCTTTTGCAAAAAAAAGGAAGAAAGACCTAGGAGGAGCCGGAGAGGAAGAAATTGTACTCTATATCCTGAACCCCCATCTTCCTTTAAGAGGGAACTAAAGCAAGAACCATGTTTACTGATTGTGGAATCCTTGTGGTAAGGAGTGTACCAGTCATTTAAGTCTGTAACCCACCTGATAGTAAATGTTCTAAGTGCTTATTCCTTAAAACTCATTCATTTAAAACTGTGTCAGCTTATCCCTGGAACCACAGAATGTTCTAAGTTTGAGCTGGTTAAGTTTCTTGCAAAATTTGATTGTCAACAGATCCCAAGACAGCCAGGATTCAGCCCTTTTTGGACTGAGTACAAAAAAGACGTCGAGCTAAGTTTCATCCTGATGCTGAAAAAAAGGATGTTGCAATGTCTAGTGATGTCTCCTAGTGGCCTCAGATGGGAACTAACAAGATGGCTCACGGCCTGCATTATGAAGGGTGAAGCAGCCTTGAAACTCGGGGCTCAGGAAACCTCTGGGGAATGAACCTTTTTTTTTCTTGCTCTTAGGGAAAATACAAAAGCAACATTTGAACTCACAAGGTTATCCACTCAGGTGCCTTTACATGCCACACCTGTCATCGCTGCAAATGCACACACCAGAGAGTGCAGACATGTGGCTTTGACCTGGAGCACCGAGGGGGTTTTTGCTTTTTCTTCTTCTCCTTATAAAAGTGCATCAAATTAATTGTGGCCAATTACATACACATCCCTTTCTCCCTGCCAATCAGGGCTGCCTGAATGGGCAGAAGGCTCACTCACCTGCTTCATTATGCAAATTGATATTCAAAGCCTGGAGGACAATGCAGCCTTTGGCACAGCAGAGACTCCAGGTTGCTAATGAGAAGAAACTGCTGCCAGAGCAATGGCTTTAACCCTCTGGTGCTGGTGCAGGATGGGGGGAAGGGGTGGCAAGCGGGAGGGGCACGCGTCAGATGGAGGCAGAGGCAAAGTCAACACCAGGTCTCAGCACCAGACTGCCCGGAATCCCGGCTGCATAGCCCAACATAGACCATCACCACTGGATCAGCCAGATTGGCTGTGATTTGGAGACCATTGTTGACAGGAAAGCTTGAGTCCTTGGTCTGACAACCATAAATCGATTACACAGGACACAGTGGTCATCCATCAGCATCGGGTTAGGTATGGCCATAAATAGTTGAGACGACATGTATTTGGGTCAAGGGCGAGCACCAGCTTAGTGCAAAGTGGGTAACAGTGCCCAGCACATGTCCACACACGCAGGGAGGCAGCGAGGAACACGAAGACCTCACAGCGTCCCCTTCAGTTACTGGAAAGGTCTGTCATTGAGCCGCTGGTTCACTCAGGAACCACTCTGTGCAGGGGAAGGGTGATTATATTCTCCTGTCCTCATGTGGTTGGGACTTTTTTCTCTTGGCTGCCTCGCTGGGTTACCTTGTCCAGGCTCTTCAGAACCTCTTCCTGAATTGAAGTGACAATCTTGCCTTTCGACACTGTGTCACTCAAAAGAGGCTTTTCATGAAATTATGTAATTGTCATCCTGGCGCTCTCTGCTGATGGTGGAGATGGCAGTGCGGGCCTCTGCATGGTGGCTGGTCTCCCTGTGACATGCGTGGGGCTGGGAGGATTCCGGTGGGGAGAATCTGGGCAGTTGGCCAGCTCCTCCTGAATCGTCTTCAAAATGTAATTCCGGGTTCAGTTTGAAGTGTCTGAAATTACTCAGCCCACCCATGTTCCAGGATAAGCCCCTCCAGGCTGCAAGTGACCCAGACCACCACCCACTTCACCTCCTTCCCCTCTGCAGGCCTCACACTCCCTGCAGCTACTGCCCATGCACAGAGTCGATACCCCTGCAGCTTCTCATAGGGGGTGGTGCGGAGGAGGAGGAGGAATCACTGAAGGGAAATGGTTCCCAAAGCAATCCCCAAGCAGAGTGATCTTGTCCTATACTTGTAGTTAAATATTTATACACATTTTTAAAGATGCAAGCTATCTCTTTCATAAAATGCAAGTATCTTGGGGACTCTTACACGTGGTTGGAACTGGAGGGGTTTTCAGTGATGATTTAATCACAAACTGGTGAAACAATATTTTACAGTTATTCCTCTCCAAGCACCTAGGGAAATAGGGCCCGTCAGCTCTGGCTGCTGTAGCAGGGGGCTTTGGAGCACAGCAAGGCGCAGGAAGTGCAGTGTGAGCATGGAAGTAAAGTATATGGACCAGCCTTGAACCCAAGCAAGGGAATTCCCTTCTCCTTTCTTCCAGAACTTCATCACTCATCTCCTGCCCCTTCCCATTCCCCAGGTGGCTGTCCCATCCTCCAACAGCCAGAACCCACTTCTGTCCCTCAGTCAAATCACTGATCACCTGGCCATTTCCTTCACTGCCTTGAAAGCTCCTTGAATTACAGACTATGCTTTCAGTAACTGCCTATTCAGTTCCTGGGCCCGTGCCTGGTACATCATAGAAGTGTGTTAAGTGAATGAATGTTCCCAGAACATAAGCTAATAATATTAACACTAAAGTTCTGCTCTCTTATGGATTAAATTGCCTTTAATGAGCTAACCACTTACAGTATTGTTCCTCTGGGGAACAATATTTCTGTTTCTGAGCAGCTGATTTATAAATGAACTATTGAGGACAATGTGTTCATAGGTTGGAGCCTGCCTATTTAACATTGTATTTCCAAAGCCAGAAATAAATTAACCTTTGTATGAAGCATTCTCTTGCAGTATTAGCAACCAAGGCCCTCATCCATGCTAATCACGCTATAAAACCACATCAATAGTTACAGTCCCAGATCGTGGACCAGTCATTTGTGACCATGGGTGGCATGCCCTAGATGCTTTACATTCGTTTTATTATCAAAATTGAAATATAATCGACATAATAGTATTTTAGTTCCAGGTGTAGAACATAATTTGTATGCATTGTGAAATGCTTCTTACAATTTCTATTTACCCTCTTCCCAAGTTTCAAGTTTACTGTACTATTTTACTGATTATAGTCCCCAGCCTGAATATTACACCTCCTTGGGTTACTTGTTTTGTACTTGCAGAAGTTTGTACCTCTTAATTTCCTTCATCCATTTTCTCACCCCCAAACTTCTACCCTCTGGTAAATAACAAATTGTTTTCTCTATAACTTGAGTTTAGCTAGTTTAGATTCCACATAAAAATGAAGTAATATGGTATCTCTTTCTAACTTCCTTAACTGCATACTCTCAAAGTCCCTCCATATTGTCACAAATGGCAAGATGTTTTCTTCATGACTGGGTAGTATTCCTGTGTGTGTCCGCGCACGCCTATTTTTTCATCCATTCATCGTTTTCGTGGCCTGACTTTTGAAAAGGATGCTGAATGAGCAAAGGGATACAAATGCCTTTTTAAATTATTTCCTTTTTCTTCCAATAAATGCCCTGCACGAATTTACAGTCCCACCTGTAGGCCAGGGCTTTTTTTTTTTTTTTTCCTGAACTTACCCACACTTGTTTATTTTCTTTTTGACAACAGAGTGAGGTGATATCTCATTGTGGCTTTGACTTGTACTTCCCTGATGATTAATGATGGGTGGATGGACATCTTTTCGTATACCTTTGACTATCTGTATGGTTCTTTGGGAACATGTTTATTCAGTTCCCCAATCTTTTTTTTTTTTTTGCCAGTTCTTTGTATGTTTTGTATATTAACCTATTATCAGTTACATTGTGTGAAATATTTTCTCCCTCAAAGGTTGTTTTTCCTTCTGTTGAGGGTCTCCTTTCCTGTGCAACAGCTTTTTAGTTTGACATAGTGCCATTTAGTTTTGCTTTTGTTGTCCTCGCCATTGGGGTGAAATCCAGCCAGACATTACTGAAACCAATGTCAGAGAGCCTTCCACCTGTGTTTTCTTCTAGGAATTCGAGTTTTAGATTTTATGTACAAGTCTTTAATTCATCTTGAGTTAATGTTTGCGTATGTTGTAAGATAGTGATCAGAATCCTTCTTTTGCATGTAACTGTCCAATTTTCCCACAACTAATTATTGAAGATACAGTCTTTCTCCTATTGTGTTTTCTTGTCTCTTTTATCATAAATTAACTGAACATATACGCATATGCTAGTAATTTTTACATTGATTTTATATTCTAACATTATTTTATTTCTAACTTTTTGTTTGTTTAGAATCTTTAGGACTTGCTATATCTCAAGTCACGTCCACAACTCATGACAGTTTTACTCCTTCACTTTTATTTGCATGTTTTTTATTTTTCCCACCTAATTGCTCGTATTGTGTTGAATAAATGAGGTGAAAGTGGACAATCTTCTCTTCTGATCTTAAAATTTATTACTGTTGAGTATCAATTAGAGATATTAATCAGCTGTGGATTTGCCACATATGACCTTTTATTATGTTACAGTAAGTTCCTTTTCCTATACCTGTTCTGCTGATAGTTTTTATTATAGATAAGTGTTCGATTTTGTCAAATGTTTTTTCTGCATCTACTGATAGGATCATATGACTTTTTCCCCCCTCATTTTGTTGATGTGTGGTGGATCATGTTGATTGTTTTGAAAATGTTGAACCATCCCTGTATCTCTAAGGTGAAACCCACTTGATTAGTGTATTGTTTTGGTGTATTGTTGAATTCAGTTTGTCAATAGTTTGTTGAAAAGTTTTGCGTGCATGTCCAACAGGGATATGGGTCTGCCATTTTCTTTTGTGTGTATGGTTTCCTTGTCTGGTTATGATATTATTTCACGCTGACTATGTAAAATGAGCTTGGAACCGTTCCTTCTTATTCGCTTTTTGGGAGAGTTTGAGAACACTGGTATTAAGTCTTTGAATGTTTGGTGGAACTCCCTAAAGACTCGTACTTGGAGGAGGTTTTTGGTTACTTTTTTTATTCTTTCTACTGATAACTGGTCTATTCAGACTTTGTATTTCTTCCTCATCCAGTCTCAGAAGATTGAATGATTTTAGGAATTTATTCATCCTATGTTGTTCATATTGTTGGTGTATAATTGCTCATACAGTCCTTTGTATTTCTGTTACTTCAGTTGCAACTCATCCTCTTTATTTCTGATTTTGTCTGTGCCCTCTCTTTCTTTTGATTCAAACTAAAGTTTTGTCAACTTCGTTTCAATGTTCTCAAAGAGTTTCGTTGATCTTTTCTGTTGTCTTTTTAAGTCTGTGTTTCATTTATTTCCAATCTGGTCTTTATTATTTCCTTCCTTCTACTATGTCTGAGCTCCATTTGTTCTTCTTATTCCTTTAGGTAGAGTGTTTTTTATGTGATATTTTTCTCATTTCTTTTGGTAGCCCTTAAAAACTTCCTGCCCATTTCCCTCTTAGAACGTTTGCTGAAGATGCATTACATTCTTTAGACAGATCATACTACTGATCATACTAGGACTCAGTCAGTGAGAAGGTATATGTTATAGCTTGATTCCTAAACCTCTCGGGGGCTTCAGTTTCATAGTTGTAAATGGGGATAAAGAGTATTACATTACAGTGCCTACATTACAGCTGTTATGCTTAATAAAGCATTATAATACCTGTAGAGTGCTTAGACCAGCGCTCCATGTATGCCATTACTACTGGTTCTCAAGAAATACTAGGACTCACAGGGTTTGTGCCTAAATCCATCTCACAAAAACCATGCCATTTCTAATAGATGATGAGCACCATCTTGAAAGCTATAGGTAAAATGCCCTAGAGTTCACTATCTGATCCTCCCTTCATCTTCCCTGGTCCCAACACTTGCCAATTTCAATGAGATCCAGGGGTGGGGAGGCTGATGGAGGCAGGTATTGTTCAGGGATGGAAAGGTATATGGGGAGAAAGCAGGAGTCAGTGGTAGTGCTTACACTCCCCCAAAATAGCTCTGGATCCAAGAATGCCTGGAAGAGAGGTATCTGCCCTGAATAACAGGGGCGTGGGACCTCTTTACAGCCATCCCTACAGCTCTTTTGAGAGAAAACTTCTACTAGATGCATGGTAAGAACTTGGCGAATGCTTCTCAGTCTTTACCAGTTGTCTCTCATTTTGATAGAAAAGAATTGCCTCAGGTATGGTTCCATCTGACCACTGAGCCCTCCCCTAGGTAGTTTTTTTCAGGAGGGAGTGGGAAGATTACAAAATTGGACTTCCCTTAAAGCCTTTCCTCTTGGTATGGCCCATATTGTCAAAGAATCGTCTGTCCTTTCTGACTCAGAAGCAATCCACCTAATTACTCCAACCTCAGGTTCTCATGGAGTCTAAGAGAAGAGCTTTAACTCCACTGCAAATTATTGATGAAACTAGAGAATCTGTAACATTTTAAAGTTTTTAATTAGTGTTAGGCAATTACTTTTGACTAGTTTAATGATCGAGATTATGTTCTTATTCTCATAAACAGTTGCTAATCTGGAGATCACAATCTGCCAATGCAGGAAATATTGATGCTCCTAATGGCCCCTTGCCATTTGGAAAATTCCCCAGAGATCATGTGGGTTTAGTAGACGCTGAGAAGCTTTTACTTTCTGAAACTCATTTTCTCAGTGCCCAACCCAGGGAGCTCTGTCCCCATCTCTACAGCAGTTAAGGTCTCTTCTGTACTAGTCACACTCCACACCTGCTACCTAGTCCTGCATGTGTATGATGCAACTATCAAGTGATGATATTTTCTAAATACATTTATTGCATGCCAGCCTCACTCTGCTCTCCATTTAGTCATTCAGCAGCTAGACCATACATATCTACTATAAACCATTTATCGGACTGGGTATAGGGCTATCAGAACAGCTCTGTAAACACAGACCTAGAGGTCTTTCAAAGCATAGAATTTCTCCAGAAGCCCCTCCCACCATTTTTTTCATCCCTCATTCGACCTAGTCTGCCTCCTGCCAGAATCTTGTCTCTCTCCACTGCTTTTTGGATTAACTAAGGTGCCTGCTGTACCATCTGCCTGGCTTTTTACTTAAGTGTTTATAGTCTCGGCTCTTAGAATAATCCTTAGTATATCATGGCAATTAATTCAGCAAGTCTTCATTGGATGGTTATGCTAACCTTATGAATAGAAGTGCCAGATTTAGTAAACAAAAATAAAGGGTACTCAGGGTAGTTAGAATTTCTCAAACACTCAAGATGACTTTAGTAATAAGATGTATAAAATCTCATGGAAAGACCCATGAGATGTTGGAGATGTGCTGAAACAGTGCCGCCTCATTTCATTGTTCAGTGAGGGAAGCAGACAAATGGATTTCAAAATAGGAGATGGCAATTGACAGAGAAATGTCCTTGGGTGCTCCTTTCAAGGTTAAGTAAACCCAGTCTTCTAACATTGCACCATTAGACTCGCTCCTCCTCTCCCTTTTAATCATTGTGTAAAGCTTCTCAAGATTTGAAGAGAGTACTCCATT
Source organism: Condylura cristata (assembly GCF_000260355.1). Classification (NCBI taxonomy): domain Eukaryota; kingdom Metazoa; phylum Chordata; class Mammalia; order Eulipotyphla; family Talpidae; genus Condylura; species Condylura cristata. The sequence continues at coordinate 12,735,812 of NW_004567137.1, forward strand.
ATTAGAAAGCCCTTCCACTGATGCATCATGGGATCCGACCTCATCCTTCCACAGGTCCTGCCACACTGCTCTTCACCTCCCCATCCCAGGCTCCCTAGGTCAACAGCAGCACCATCTTGCCAGCCTGTGCATCTTGTGGTCTGCAAGGGCACCCCTGCCTTTTTTGACTATGCTTTTGCCAAAGCCAGTCCCTCCTTAACTCATTCTTACACCCTAAGAGAGTTACTCAGTATGCTTCCTAATTGAACTTCATCCCTTTAATATGCTCTTTCATCATGGAAGACTTATTGTTTTGATGTTTAATTCTATTTCCCAAATGACCAGCCATCCAATCCAATTTAGTGTCATTAGCAGATTTCAAGAGAAAGTTTTCCATCCCATCATCTAAGTTATTAAAGGAAATAAGGCCTCTCTTGTGTGCTGAGTTACCCATACCCCAATTCAAGCTGCTCATCATGTCTGCCCTTTCACCAAGTAATATCCTACTTGCCTGGTCATCGCAGGTTTTTATTTGATACGAAGAAACTACTTTTTTAGCTTCCTTTGGCATGGGCTATAGGCTTCCCCCATTCCATTAACTGGCTTCTGATTTGGTATTGATAGAATGATTATGAAGTAGGCTGGCTTCTCTGTAACCCACTGACAAAGGAAACATGACACACATTTGGCACCATGGAAAGGACTCAGCAACTCGACATCTTCAAAGAATCAGAATGGAGCTCTGGAAGGAAGGCAATGTGTGAAATGCTGCCTATTAAGTCACCGCGAGAAAATCTCTGTCAGTGAACATTTTCCTCTAATTCCAACCTCCCAGACAAGTATTTTAAAAACACAAGTGTGAAATGGATTTATTAGATTTTTCCCCGAGTATTTGTTCCAGGTCACAGGCAAACTATCCACCCAGTATCCTATCCCTTCAGCCCATATGTTTATTCTTGAAAAAGTCTCTTCTCCAAGCCTGGGAGGAAGCATACTGTGGGCTTTATTTTAAAAGGAATAATAATTTTTAATATGTTATCCAGTACAAACATGGAGTTGTTCCTCCAAAAATGCACTTCAGCCCAAGCTAGTAAGATTCACTTTAAAGAGGGAGGTGCCTGTAAGGGGTGTATTGTCAGACACAAGGTTTCCAGGGAACACTGACATTGTGTCCCTAAGAGACACAGTCAGCTCAGAACATTCTGTAGGCTTAAGCAGATAAGCATCTGATCTATAATCTGGAAGGGATTCAAAAATGAGTTTATTTTGCCCTGCCTGTTTTTCTCTTCTTTTACATTCATAGAAATTATGTGATGTGAGACAGTAACATTTTAGCAGTTATTACGTGGATTTCTCTCCCCATGTTACACTGAAACTTCCATGAGGACAAGAGTTTCAGCCTTACTGATATCTACAGTATTTGTTAAGTACCTGATGAAGAATGAATTCATCATGAAGTCAATGAATGAGCGAATGAACAAATGAAAGTATAAGACAGTTATATAAGTAGGATAGACCAATATTTGTTTCCCTTTAATTGACCCTTTGAATTTGAGAAACAGTGGGAGATGTTTCCAGAATTAATGGTTAGAAGAGAAAGAAGCAATGGTAATGTAGCTAAGAAATATTTTACATATTATTATCTCAGGTTTGCTCATCTTGTGGTTTCTATTATTAAATCATCTAAAGTCAAGGCAGTATTTAAAAAGAAAATGGAATAACTGGGGTCTCCAACCCTACTCCTGTGTGGCTTGCCCCAGCTTAAATTATAAAATGATTTCAGGACCTACCTGGCCAGATGCTGGCCTTTGAAGTCTGTGGTGCCCACACAGCAGACGTGGGCAAGCTGATGCCATTCGGTGCAGAGCCCACACCAGCCTCCAAGTGCTGAGAGCGGCTTCACGTCATTCAGCACTTTCAGCTTTCCTGCTACTCACTTCACAAGAGGGTCCCAACCCTGGGACAAGAGATGCACTGTCCACTCCACTTTTGGAGGGGAAAGAGATAAATAACTGAACAGGCAGGTGAGGAATAAGGAAGGATTAATGGGGAAACATTTCTAAGATATTTGTGGATCTAAGCTCTTCTTAAACCTCATCTGTAAACCCTCTGTGATCGTCACATCTGTGTAGCATTCCCATAGCAGGTGCTCATGGGCCTTGTGTGAAGGGCCACCCTGAAGAGAAGTGGGAGTGAGCGTGGTTCAGAGTGGTCTTAGCAGAGGACTTGAAAGGACAAGGGCTTGGGGGTTTAACCCTCAGTCAGCTGGAAACATGAGCTGGTTGCTGATGTTTTCTTCTTGGCTTCACCTTAGAGTAATGATGTTAGTGTTGCTGTCAGGGGTGCCCTGTTAAGGACCCTTAGGTGCTCGATGCTCTCACTGTCCCTGAAGTGGTCAGGGGGGAGCATCTGCACGCCCTCCATTCACTGTTGCACCCGGTGTGAGGGGAGAGGGTACAGGACTGGACTTGAATCAGTGGTGCAACAGGCCACTGTCTCCTGCTCTCCACCATCAGAAAGTCACCTCAGGGACATTTCTTAAAGTATCTCACAGCCCATGAGTGTTCTGAGACACGATGGTTATTAATTAAAAGTCCATAGCTAGATATGTTCAGGAAAATGCTTTATCAGGTTCAAATAAGTCTTTTTTTTTTTTAACCTACATTTCAAGGGGCTTATCTTGTAGAAGGCTCCTCCCCTGCGTGGGTGTGTTGTGAAGCCAGAGGGAGGTTGTGCCTGGTGGGGTTGCTGAGGCTCCCCCATGCTGACCTCCTATACCATGGGGTGTCTCCCCCACAGGGTGGACTTTATTGACTGGAGCAGGAAGTTCTGCTGTGCTGTAAATGGGTCATGGCATGACGGTGTGTGCACATGCTGGCATTTCCATTTCTTGGTTTGGAATTGACTGATATGACCCATTCCCTGGGAAGCAGGGGTGTGCTGGTAATCCCACCCCAGCCCCTTAGGAGCTTCTCAGAGTCCTCCATCACCTCCGCCTCGCCCTGGCTTTGGGCAAACCCACCCCATCCCTCACCCGGATGGGGGTTGTGACAAGCATCTGGTGCCTCCAGCCATTGTGCTAACTAGAGCACTCCTGAATCTTTGGGGGGCATGTTGCTTATGGATTGCTTATGGAAATTTCGCTATTTAACCTCACTTTGTTTCCCAAAACTGTATTTGAGGGGCATCTTGTGAAGTCCAGTTTCCATGGTGACTGCCTCTGGACCTTTCCCTTAAAATCTTCTTTCAAGACCTTTTCTCCTTGCCAGTCCCCACAGCTGAGATAGCTTCAGCAGTCTCAGCTCTCTCCCAGCTGCTCAGTGAGGGCAGTGGAGATGCTGGCAGTGGCATCTCGCCTTAAAGTAGGGTGAGGGAGCCCACCCAAGGCCACCTGTCACGCACAGGATGACTTGAGGACAAAACTCAAAAGCCTCTGTCCTTATGCCTGTGTGTCACTTCCTCTCCTGTTATCATAATCAACTCTAGCTCTGTCACATTTTGGGTGCCAAAGAAATATTCATATGCATTGTCAAGTCCTAAATTTGACAAGCTCTTGTGGGATCTCAGATCTCATATATTTTTTGAAGAGAAAAAGGAGAAGGTGCCAGGAAAGATGTCCTCATTGACTTCGAGGACAGGTTAACTCCTTATTTACCAGAGATGCCAAAGTAGCGCTAGGTTTGAAAACACCCAGCTGTGTGTTGCATGAGTAAGGAGCGCACACTGAGCGAGCTTCTTATGTAATAAATGTATCCCCATTTGTGCTATTCAGTTGATTTATTCATTCATTGAATCTTTGATTCATTCATTCATTGAGCCTCATTCATTTAGTCATCCACTCATTTTATTCATTCACTGATTCCCTCATTTAGTCCTTCACTTATTGAGTTATTCATTCAGTCATTCATTTAGTCATTCATTCATTCATTTATGTTTAGAGCCTACTAAGTGCTAGGTACCATTGTAGGCATAAGAATGCCTAAAATGATCAGCAACCATCAAACCAGACAAAAATCTTGTCCTTCATACCTCTTGCTTTCTGAAGGAGGGGACAGGAAACATGTGTATACACATGAACCCAGACATAGTTGTGTCTGTCATTATACCCCCAACTGAACTGAATGTAGGGTTGTATCTGTTGCTTCATTTCATTATACATATTCAGCTTAGAGCTCAGTGACTTGTGCCTGGAGCTTCCTGTTAGTATGTGAGAAGGAGGAGGATGTTTTATAGCAAGATAGAAGACTTTCCCAAACACCTGAGACTTGAGGGTACAAGTAAAACGTGGCAAAGTTATTACAGGAATAAACCCATGTGCTGGCTCCCCTCGCTCAGAGAACACCCCCTCACATAGCTAACATGAGCTATAGCCCATTATCTAATTCTAGGAAATATTTATTAAGGCTTACATGTCCAGAATTATGTAGACTTCAAAGAAGTGACTGCTTTATAATGAGGAAAAGTGACAATTAACTACATTCCAGAAAGTTCTACCTGCCTATATTCCAGGAATCTGAAGACCTGGGATATTATCTTCTTCTCTTGTGTTGGCCACAGCAGTGGGAGTGGGGCTGGAGGAGTCCTGTCAACCCCACCCACTCTTCACCTCTAGAGTGTGTCCCAGGAACCTTATTCCCACACTGAGCTCAGAGAGGGTGAGGGGTCCTTCCCCAGCAGCACAGCACCTAGAGTTGTGAGGACATGCTCAGAAATGGTGGCTAACAGAGGCGGGGGGAGGCGAGCCTGCCAGCCAGGCATCTCACATTCCAGTGCAGGTTTCTTTGTGTGCAAACTTGAGTGTGTTTGCCTCTCTGGACAGCCAGAGCAGCAGCATTAATAATAAGAGATAAGAGTAGGAGCCACTGGTGCCTCCGATGCTTGCTATCTGCTAACTCACTTTCTGGCAGCTACCAAATGGCATCCGGTTCCCCAGGGGCACAGAAAGAATGAAGGTGATGTTGGCGTTTTATTATATACCTGTATCTTCTAACTGCATCCTAGAATGTGATTGTTTCCACAGTTCAGTCACTACTCTGAATGAATCTGAACAAGATTCTCTCCAATGAATAATTTATAACGAAACATAAAAACAGTTATTTATTCCTCTCCGATTCATTCCCATGGCAGTCCCATCCCAGTTGTAACTTTCATGAAGGTGAAGAGTTGACTTTCCACTCCATTACTGTATGCAGAGCCAGGTTGGTCCCTGGGGAGGCCCCTGGGTGCTCCCTGGGCTCCATGTTTTGAAGTACTTCCTCTTCTCCTCATAAAACAGTGTTGAAATTGAGTTTCAAAGCTTCATGACTGGTCTGTGGTGTCACATAGTTAATAATAACTTACTGGGCTTGGATTTGAACCTAGGTCTTAGGAGCCCATAACCCACAGGCATACCTGCTATTTTACCATTAAATCCCCCTTCAACTTCAACATAAATGCAGACTACCTCCTTCCCCCACTGGTCCCAAGCACATGTGGCCCCAGAACAGGGCCTCAGGATCCACTCTGTATTATCGCCTGACTCTTCCTCCTCACTGGGTGCAACAGGGCATTATGGCAGGAGGAGAGGGGTCACATCCTTGAGGGACCCCATCTTCAGACATGGCTCAGGGTCTTCAGTGACACACACACACACACACACACACACCCCTACCCCTGCTGCACCCCGGTTGGGCCAGAACAAGCAGATTGAGTAGCAGGCAGAATTACATAATAGTTGCTGTACTTTTTTTTTATTATTTATTTCTGCATACAGAACTGGGGCACAGGCCAGAGGTGCAAGGGCAGTGAGAGGATTCACCAGAGACAGTGTGGGGAGCAGAACAGGCAGATCGACGAAGTACACTGCTGAGGGGAGCAGCGGGCAAGACAAGGGAGGTCTGCCGCGCCATGTGGTCACCTCAGGGTGGGGATCAAACCAGCACTGAAGTGGCTGTGGCTAGCTTTTGCAGTGCTGCGTCTTAGCCCTTGGAGCCACCAGGGAGGGCCTTTCTACTTATTTTTAATGTTCATGGGGAAACTGGGAAGATGGGAAGAGAAGTGATGTCCTTTGGGATGGGGGACATTAAGGAAACAAACACGTAGAGTCACACAAAAACCTACACATGTGTGTGACAGCTGCTTTACTCATAATCACTAAAAGCTGGCCACACATCCTTGCATCAATAAATGGATAAGCAAACTCTTAAGTCCTACAAAGAAACTCTACTCAGTAGTAACAATAATAATTTATAAAGATTGACCTGCAGACACAGTAACAGCATGAATGAATCTCAAAGGCATTGTGAGAAGTGGCAGAGGTTGAGGGGTAGGGGGATCTAATAAAGCTACTTACTACTTCAGTGCATATTCTGGAAAGGACAAAAGTTGGGGGACCATAGATTAAAGGTGGGCAACAGTGACAATGAAGGAATTGCAGAAGAGAGCTTTTGGGGGGTGGAGTGATGGACTGGCTCTGTGTGGTGGTGGTTACCTAGGAAACCCTAACTGATGGCATGTCAGTGGAGATGGAGTGTCTTTTGGGGACCATGAAAAATGATTAGGAGAGATGGCGTGATGGTCTCCCAGCAGGGAGAATGTACTCAGTACCACTGAATGGTACATTGAAAAAATAGTTCCAGTGGTAAATTTTATGTGTATTTTACCATAATTTCCATGAATGAGTGTTTGAAATACAAATTTCCTTACACTTATGCATGGAGTAGGGAAAGGCAATCATAAAAGGTGCAGTTAAACCCAAAGGTGCTGGTGTGGCAGTCAGGAGGGTGCCCAGGGTGGAAGGACAGTGTCTCTGTGGAATCCTGATGCTTTGCCACCAACTCGTCAGTAGGACACGGCCCTGTGTCTTAAGCCTCCCCACCTCTCTCTTGGGTGCTTGAAAGGCTGAGTGGCATTTGGGCATTGATTCTTTTTGTGATTCAAATGTAAAATCAGGAGTAATGGAATGAATATTTATGTGTAGGATTATCAAGCTTTGAAGACAAAAGCCCCCAGATTCAGTGTCTCTGGCGATGCCTACAAACAGATCGTACAACATCCGTCCCTGCAAGGTCACGACGCTGGTGTCCTCATCTGCATATTCTTATCACATGTCACTGAGAAGAGCCGTTCAGGGCAGCCAGCCACCACAGGGGCATTTCCCCACCCCCCCCCTTTCATTGTAGGGGGCTATTTGCTTTCACATCCTCTTCCTTGCAAGTCCTAAGCCTAATTAACCACTTTGGGACCAGGTAGCGGCCCAGCCAGAGATGGCCCGTCGCATGGTCAACCTGGACGCCATCAACATGTACGAGGCTTCTTGTCCTTCCATCACCTCTTCCTCTTGGTGTCAAGGCCTTAAAGACTTCTCTTCAAATAGGTCTCCTTCCCCTCCTCGTGGAAACTAAGCCACGTGGAAAGAGAAGTCTTAGAGGGTGCTCTTACACCCTGCTGCGGCCAGCCGCCCTGACAAGCTTAAATCCAGACTACTCCAATAAGTCTTTCAGGAAAGCCCAGCTGGGGGTAGCCATCCTCCTTTGGAATTTTGGTGGCACAGGTCTATACCTTCCTGGTCTTGGATACAGGCCATCTCCCATGTTCTCGAAATGAGGACAGTGGCAGATAAAATTTCTGTTCTCCTTATTATTCCTGGGTGCCCTGGCCTTTATCAGAACACAGCAGCCCCTCTGAGTCCTCCCAACCTGCTCCTTATGCTCAAACCTGAGGCCTCTTTCCAACACAAAAACCTAGTCTTGGTGTGCTTCTAGAAGTCTTCATTTGATGATGGCAAGTAGGAAGATAGTTCTAAAGATGATAGTAGTAGCGAAAGCCATGTATTTCCATGTGCCAGGCCAAAACTGTGCTAACAGTCTGGATTAACTTGTTGAATACACTGAAGTGGGGGCTTTTATTAGCCACATTGTACAAATGGGGAAACTGGGGCACAGAGAAGTTAAGTGAGTTGCTCCAGGTCACACAGCCATCAAGTAGCAGAGCTGCGATTTGAACTTGAGCACTTTGGCTCTAAAGGCTCTGCTGTTTCTCATCTCTTAGAGCATAAACTCTAGAGCCTTTGCATTCAACTCCCATCGTCCTCCTGGCCCTGCCTCCCCCTTGCAAGCCCTGGCAGCCCTGGCATGTCACCCTCCACCGAGGCCATGATGATGACCGGCTGCTCGGGAAGTTTTGCCTGCATCTTCTTGCTGGCCTGTCTTTGCTCATCATCCTTTCTCCATCTCAAAACCTCATTGTTCTTGTTCAACCTGGGACGCTGGTCCTTCCTGTCACAGCACCTCTGCTGTCACCTCTGCCGGGACAGCCCCTCTTGCTTTGTGTTCCTACTGCTCTTCCATAGTCCACATCATACTGCTCACTAGCCCCTGAGCCCAGTGAACATTCTCTTGATCACCTGGCTCCTTACCATCCAGGTCTCCATTCAGATGCCATCTTCTCAGAGAGGCATTTTAAGGAGAGTGAACCTCTTCTCTCCCCAATCTCTATGTAGTGGAACAGCTGCCTCAGTTTCTTCCTAGCAGTCCATCTACATGATCTGATGTCCTCCGTGTCCCATTATCTGTGGCTATGCAGCACACCACCCCAACACTTCAAGACTTAAAACAAGGACTATTCTGTTGCCCGTCATTATGTTGTAGGTCAGATATCTGGGCGGGATTAACTGAGTGGTTCTTCTCCTTCAGGCAGGGACTAAAGCTACTTGGTATTTGGTCAGTGGCAAGGATGGGGTTACTAGCAGGAGCTCTGGCTGGGCAGGCCAGAAGCGGGTCTGTGGACAGGAGCACCTTCTGTCTGTGGACAGGAGGGCTGCCACATGGGTTTCTTCCAGACTGGAAGACAATACCTAGACTAAAATTGTGGGACTCAGGGGAGTGTGACATGGTCCCCCATGTGGTAGAGCCCTCGTAGGAGAGCTGTGCTGGGCTGTTAACAGACTGGGCTGCTTCCCTCCTAGGAGGGTATGGAGAGGCCTAAGTAGATGTACCAAAGTCCCTTCTGACCGAGCCTCAGAGGTCCTAGAACATTACTTCTGTGGATTTGGCCAGGCCAATCTTCAAAGCTAGGCCTGAATCATGAGGGAACATGGGCCTCACATAAGGCGTGGCAAGGAACTGGTGGCTGACTTTAATCCATATGCTACAGGAAACGGCTTATGAGCTGCAGGCATTCCTGACAAATCCCTGACTCCTTGAGGGCTGCCCTCACTCTCTATATGACCCTTCACCCCCAAACCCCAGCTCATGTCTCCATGTGATGAGTGCTGACCAGTGCTCCCTGAACATCTGTCTAAACATCTGTGTGAGTGGAAGAACAGGTGACTGAGTGAAGGAAGGAGTGGGGAAGTAAATGAGAGCATAATTGAATGCATGTTTACATCTCTGATACTTGGGCATGTAAACTTGGAGACGGTCTGATTTTTTTCCCCATCTTTGCACCCTCTGTTCCTAATACAGTCCTCTACACTCATAGATGCTCAGTAAATAGTTGCAAAATGAGTTGATGCATTTTAATTATTAGAGTTAAAGGAGAGAATGTAATTTATTCCCAGCATGTTGATTATGAATAGGTGGCTCTTGTTAATGAATTAATAACGCCAGATACATAAGGAAAACCAATTCATATATTTAACAAATGAAATGACGTGGGCCAGATTCCCTCCACCCCTGGCTTCGTCCCCTCTGCCTCTGTCCACACCCAGCTGCAGGAGAGGTGTCTGCTGGAAAGGCAGCAGCCTGGAAGCAGACCCGTCACCTCAGGGTCAGGGCAGGGGGCGCTCACTGGAGCTTCTGCTGCTCCTCTCCTCACATGACTGTCCAGACTAATTCGCTTTGAGGTTATTAAGCTGGTGACTGAGATGAGGATCTGATCTGCCCAGGGGCTAAATTCTGATTCCCTGCTGCCGGCCGGAAGGATCAAGTGAGATTACAGGTCTGCTCAGATTCAGGCACTGTTTCCCCGTGTGCAAACACTCGTGCTTACAGTATCTGCTGGAGTCATGTGTTGAATCCAGAAGGGGCGTGGGAGTGGGCATTCAGTATGCCAGGAAGAGGGAGGGCACCTCCACCAGGTGGCCTTACTCCAGTCGGTGGGAGTAGGGCCGTCAGGTCACAGGGAGCTGACCAGAGGTGGGCTCAGGGAGCTGACCAGAGGTGGGCTCAGGGAGCTGACCAGAGGCGGGCTCAGCTTGACCTCTTCACCACAGGACCTGCACACTCGCTCACCGGGCCTCTTCAGGGCTTCGGTCTCCTCATCTCTGAAGTAGAACTGATCTCTCAGCTTCCTTCCGTTCTGTATTTTTACTTCCCATCTAAATCTGTTTTTAGAATCCCCATCTGGGTAACTCTGGAAAAAGATTCCAAGTTCACAGAAGCCCTTTGATGGCCAAAGATGACTAATGAGGAATATAATAACTAGTAAAATCCCCAACCTGAATGCAGATGGAGTCCCCCTGCACCCCTCACCTCCACTCCCCCCCACTCTACCCCCATTCAATGCTGGTCTCCTTGGTGTATTCTTTTCGGTTTTGTTATTTTCATGGGACTCCTCCCTGTTCTGTGCATTAGAAGATTCCTAGTTATTGGCAGTACTAAATTTTACTCCTTCCCCAAATCCCAGAGGGCACTAACTGCCATACAGGTTAAACCAGTGACGCATAATGCCTCACAGCTTGGCATGAGTGTATCACAAGGGCATTTACTGGAAGCATCCAGGTACTTGGGAGATTATTTTTCCCTTCTCCCTATAGGCCTTGCTGAACACACACTTCTCCATGACCATGAATTTCAGTAAAATTCAAATTCCACTGACATTAAAAAAAAAAATCTGTTTTATTTAAACCTCACAGGTCTTATTACCAATCTGGGACTAGAGATTACAAAGGAAAAGGCAAGCTTGCTTCTGCTTGGGCTAATTCTGGGGTCATGCACTCTCCCTGTTGGCCCCCAGACTGACCTAGTTTAAGGAACAAATTAGAGAACAAGAGATTTCAATCTTGGGGAACATTGTCTTACTTAGTACAGTTTGAAATTAGAACTGTATCCTCCTAGAAGCAGTTAATAATTTTGGAAATCCACCAAATGCATGACATCACATTGAGTGCTTTCCTATATATTATTATTCAGAAAAAAAATAAACTCACAGAGCTAGCTTCAATTTTTTTCTAGAAGCATTAAGTTACCTGCCCCCATTCACACAGCTTGTCAGAAACAGAGCTGGAACTCACATCCCCATTGTCTCTCTCAGACGCACACCTTCTGCCCTCCTGTTCTTGGGCTTGATTGTTTTCTGATTTTCTTAGGAAGGTGCTTGTACTGTTCCAGATTCTTGCTGTATCATCAGTAAACTCCTATGGTGTTTTACCAATTTTATTTTCAGACATTTTCTTCCTATCAGTGACTGTATCTTAACTGTATCTTTCAAAGAGAAGTTCTTAAGTTTGAGGAAGTGCCAATTTTTCTTTTTCTTTCTTTCTTTCTTTTTTTTTTTTTTTGGTTGTAGATTGTGCATTTGGTATGATATCTAAGAACTCTATCTAAAAAGATGTAAAGATCTTCTGGATTTCCTCCTAGAAACATAATTTTAGGATTGCTATTTGGGGATGATTCACTTTGAGTTCACTTCTTTTTATCTTGTGAAAAGGGAAGTGGATTTTTTTCTTATGTGTGTGGATATTGGTTTCTCATTGTTCAGACAGCGTTTGTTGAAGACTATTCTCTCTCTCCTGGTTTACCTGTGCTGTGGATGTGTTGTCTGCTGCAGGCTGCTCTAGCCTAGTCTACTACGTCTGGGACCACGTCTCAAATTCCTGATTCCTGCAACTTTAGTCTATGTACTGAAGTCAGGAAGTGTTCAGCCCTGCAATTGTGTTTTTCAAAGTTGCCCTTTGTAAAGGACCTAATCTAGGCCCTTTATCCTTTCTTTAGTTTTTCTGTATGCAGGGATATGGTTATAAAAACACATCTAGAAATCTAAAGATAACATAAAATTCAGAATTACTGATGAGAGGTGAGGAGCATTCTACAGTTTAGGTGTCTCAAGACATGTTACCCTGGGTGTTGAATTCCATTGGGTTAACCAAAACTTAAAAATAGAAAAATCACAATAGCTTTTGGATGACCAATTAAAAAATTAGAGAAATTTATAGCAGACTTGTACTGGGTATGATTTCCGTTTTCACAGATATTTCAAACAAGGTCTTGGGCTCTGGTGTATCTTAGCCATTGTGGCATCGGTTGGCGCTGCCTTAGCAAAGTGTGGAAATGTGGATTAAAGGGACTTTGGTTGGTTAGAGCACAGTTTCCCATAGTTTTAATACCTATCTTCCAATATCTAAACTGTGATAACTGACAGGAATGGTGGCATTAAAAGCTTGGTCAAGTTTTCCAGATGTAAACTTAAATGACATTGTCCTTGAAGGCGAGGAGAGACTGAAGAACAAGGCAGATCACTCCATATCGATAGAGGGCACTTTCAGTGGCCAGGGGCACTCAATTAAGAGGCCTGTTATGGGCCTCACAAAACAAGTAGGGTTCTGCACTTTCCCGCCAAGTGCAGACTGGGTCCAGTCACCCAGACTGTCCACACCTTCTCATGCCTGTGTCCTTGAAGTCACTTCTGGGAGCAGAGTGGCACTCTGCAAGGACAGGAGAGAAGCCAGTGCCTCCAGGTACCCAGGTCTGGATCTCAGATCAGTGAGCACCATGTCTTTTTTTTTTTTTTTTAAAGATTTATTTGTTCATACAGAACTGGGGTACAGGCAAGAGGTTCAGGGGCGGAGAGAGGCTTCACCAGAGACAGAGCGGGGAGCAGAACAGGCAGATCTACGAAGTACACCGCTGAGGGGAGCAGCGGGCGGGTCAGGAGAGGTCTGCCACGCCATGTGGTCACCTCCGGGGCAGGCGGGGATCAAACTCATGCGGAAGTGGCTTTAGCTTCTTAGTGCTGTGCTTTAATCCGCTGCGCCACCAGGGAGGGCCAGGCACCATGTCTCAACTCCCTCTGCCACCTTCCTTCCCTATGACCTGTCTCTCCAGTCTTAATCTGCATCCCCTTTTCCGTGGCATGTCCTGAGTGAGCAACTAGAGTTTTACCACAAGGAGATGGCTCACTGAGCAGCTCTGGCTGCATGAGGCAGATGCCATAGCAAGAGGAAATAGTGTCGCACCATGACCCCACTTATCAGTGACAACTTTTTTCACCAAGAGCCACATGATCCAACCACTGATGTAAGTCCTGCAGGCTGGGGGTCAGATCACACAGGACGTTCATTTATGTCTTTATGTGATTTAATAAAGATGACACATTGGCAGGCTCATCAGGTATGCATACAGAACATTCTGTTCTGATAATGGCATAGGTGCCCCCTGGCAAGGCAGTCATAATGTCCAAGGCCGTTCTGTTTTGTAGGACAGCTTTTCTCATTAGAAATGTTTAGTGCTTGGTAAAGACTGGCGTGTTGGCCATCATTTAAGGCGTGCTGGGTGGATTTAGTAAGGAAGTGTGCTCTAGAATCCTCCAGGTCAGTGGAGGACAAAGATGACGGTTGAGTGATTCTACCAGTGGGAAGCAGAGTATGCCCACATGACCTTGAAGAGGAAGCAGTTGGCGGCTTTAGGAATCTGACTAGGTTGTGCATGCTAGCAGGGAGAGACTGTTCTGCCAGGCCTGAGGAGATAGTGGGGCAGGGCACACAATAGGCTACACCAGAACCTGGGGTGTGTTCTGCTCCAGGTATAACGTACTTAAACAGCTCCAACTTACAGCAGAACAGTAGGACCCAGTGGGGAACAAGTAGCTCTAGTTCACTCAGACATGCTGTGGACAGACCCATCCGTGTGTGTGTGGGGGGGGGGGGTTTGGCAGGGGGAGATACACAGAAAACAACCTTCCTGTGTCTACCTTTGTTTTGGCTGTTTTCTAGTTTGGAGGAACATAGTACTTTTCTGCTCCAGGTATAACGTACTTAAACAGCTCCAACTTACAGCAGAACAGTAGGACCCAGTGGGGAACAAGTAGCTCTAGTTCACTCAGACATG